>NW_017535741.1:134912-155029 GCF_001853355.1 Bactrocera latifrons | reverse complement strand
AAACCGAAAACCTATAAAGTGTCATAACTAAGCCATAAATAAAGATATTAAAGTGAAATTTGGCAAAAAGGATCGCATTAGGGAGGGGCATATTTGCCCGTAATTTTTTGGAAAAGTGGGCGTGGCCCCGCCCCCTACTAAGTTTTTTGTACATATCTCGGAAACTGCTACAGCTATGTCARCCAAACTCTAYAGAGTCGTTTCCTTCAGGCATTTTCATATACAGTTCAAAAATGGAAGAAATCGGATAATAACCACGCCCACCTCCCATACAAAGGTTATGTTGAAATTCACTAAAAGTGTGTTAACCGACTAACGAAAAACGTCAAAAACACTAAATTTTACGGAAGAAATGGTAGAAGGATGCTGCACCCAAACTTTTTTTTAATTTAAAATGGGCATGGCGACGCCCACTTATGGACCAAAAACCATATCTCAGGAACTACTCTACCGATTTCAATAAAATTCGGTATGTAATATTTTCTTAACACCCTGATGACATGTACGAAATATGGGTGAAATCGGTTCACAGCCACGCCTTCTTCCAATATAACGCTATTTTGAATTCCATCTGATGCCTTCTCTGTATAATATATACATTAGGATGATGAATAGCGGAATAAAACTTTACACAAATGGGGTATTTAAGCTGAGGTATCCCTTGTGGAAAATTGTCGCGATCGGACTATACCTTTTCAATACAATGAATGAATGAATGAAAATACAATTCAATACTCAAAGTACACCAATTGATCTAATCTAATTAATTTTACAGAAAAATAAAAAAATATGTAAATGACGGATAAAGAAATCTCGATTATCACTTTATCATGCGAGAGTATAAAATGTTCGGTGACACCCGAACTTTGCCCTTCCTTACTTGTTTTTTCTTAATTTTAATCTGAAAAAGTCAAAGGCTAGTGACGACTACGAAATAGCTTTTCGCTCGATGGCTTTGACAAAAGCGTAAAACTACATATAAGAGAAATGAATTATGAGTACGAACATATGCACATAAAGAAATTAAGAAAAGTCGCAATTCTTGAATTTTTTCACAAGCAAATTTGTTCCACTTCCTCTGCAATTAAAATAATCATTTCACTAAAATTCACCAATTATTTTCCTAATTTCATGCTCGTAGATTGGAAATTGCAGTGCGACAAAGGAAGTATACGAAATTTAGTGGCGACTCAAAGGGTCCGCTCAGTAGTCATAATTATGCGCTTGAAGAACCAATTAAACGGTCTAAGAAACTCTACAAACACTTTGTGGCAGCGGGTAAAATACTGATTTCACACAAAAGAAATAAAGCCAACAATATTATAATAGCCTTCAAATGGCGTAGTTGTATTGGGAACAAATTTCTTGCGACTCACTCAACAGCGACGTCGTCGTCGGCTTCGGCGTTTTGTATGAGTTACTTTTGGTCAAAGCAAAGCAGTTTTCAAGTGTGGGTACTGCAACCGGAGCCGCAAAAGCAGGAAAACAAAGTAATCAAATTTCACCTCCGTCTTTCAGATCCGTTAATTTACTTAATGCGCTTTTAATACTTACCTTACCCTAGACTTTTTATATTAATACCGACATACAGACGTATAATGACCGAAACTTAAGTCACACAAATTAACCACAAAACTTTGGAAGCTATGTAAATTAGGTGGACTAACTGGGACAACACAAAAACTATAACCAACGGAAGTGAATTTGTGACATAAAATAAGTTCCTCTCGTGGTGGAAGGAGGCTATGAAAATCATTAGTTGTTAAAGTGCTAAGTATGAAGAAATTTTCGTGTGAATTAATTGTATATGTTTCCCTAATTTTATGTAAAATTGTCCTTTCACTTTTTTTTGGCCTTCGACACTTATTCACCATACGCCGCGGAGAAAAGCTGGTTCTTGTTGGTAGGAATTCAATTGCCTTCAGTTAATTTGGCTCACGGCTTACCGGCCTCTGCTCTACTCTCTACTTATGTGTGCCTTCATCTTTTAACTATTTTTTTTTATAAGTAGGAGTCCAGTCAAAGAATTATCTCGTATTTTACATATATACAGAGTAAAAAAATTTATAAAATAGACACTAAAACAGCTCAAAGCTGTCAAAACATCATCGACTAGACACAAAGTTCCTGATCTTTATTCCAGTCTGGTTTTTACCGTTCGCTATATAATAATCAATACCCGCGCCGTCTCCAGGCTAGATAAGGAAGCAAAGGAAATGATACTGGTAGTGAACGAGGTCAAGACGAAAAAACCAAACTCTATAAGTCAGTAATTATTCCCGTCCTGCTATATGATGCAGAAGACGATGGACGATGACAATATCTGATGAGTCGACGTTACGAGTTTCCAAGAGAACGGTTCTGCGAAAGATTTATGCTCCTTTGCGAGTTGCTTATGACGAATATCACATTCGATGGAACGATGAGCTGTCTGAGATATACGAAGACACTGACATAGTTCAGCGAATTAAAATACAGCGGTTGCGCTGGCTTGATTATTTTTAAGTATGAACGGGAACACACCAGCTCTGAAAAAAAGCAGAGGAAGAGGAAGATCTCCACTCCCACTTTTATGGTTTACATGTTTTTGAAAAAATGACTTCCTTTCTCTTCTAAAAGGTTAAATTATATTTATGCTTTTTCTTCTCCTAAAATATTAGAACTATATCAACTAAACATTGCAGAAGTACTTCCCATGCAGAGCTAAAATCTTCTAAAAGTACGATAACTCTCAAAAAATAAATTATGATATACAATGGACTTGTCACCGCCTACCATTTATAGGCAACTATTCGACCAATTTGGAACAAATTTGGTACGTAATATTAGTCATGTAAATTGACAAAATCGGATTACAGCCACGTCTGATTCACATCTAACAAAATTAAATTTTATCAGATTATTTCACTGTACAACATACAAGGTGTGTTCCTAAGTAAACAGGACTGTTTGAATCTATCACTCACTGGTAACCCCATATATATGTCACCTAGTGCGTTAGAATCTGCTTTCTCTATCGATTGCCCGGTGATCTCATGACATTTCGCCGATTGGAAGTGAAGTTGTTGCGTTTTAAGTGTCAGTATGTTTGTGTTATCGGTGCTAAAATTAGCTTCGAACAAAGACCCAATATTAAATTTAGTTTTAAAATTGGTAAAAGTTTAACCGAAACGTTTACACTGATGAAACAAGTTTATGGCGATGATTGCCTATCTCGTAGCAGAGTGCACAAATGGTTTCAATGTTTTCAAAGTGGCCGTGAATGACGATCAACATGTGGGCCTATCAAAATCCGTGATCCCCGGAAATTCCATCGAAACTGTGCGTGAATTCATCAAAAATCAGCCGAAATCATCATTGAAATTCATGGAAATGGAATTGAGCATCTCCAAAACATCGATTTATCGCACTTTGACCGAACATTTTGGCATACGAAAGATGTGTGCACGGTTTGTTATGCACAAATTGACTGACGTCCAAAAATTACTTAGAATCCAACATTCGAAGGACGATTACTTGACCAAAAATCACATTTTCTCACTTTCACTCCCGTATCGTATTCACCTGATATGCCACCGTGCGACTTCTTCCTTTTCGACCATTTTGAATAAAATAAATTGATTTTGCCGAAAAAAACCTTTATTCACTTTTTTTTTAAGTCCTTTTTACTTTGGAATGCACCTTGTATAAATCATGAAGAACACAATAACACTGCATAATTAGTGGCTTCAAAGTGAGTCAACCATAATAGGAATTGCGTTGTAATTTTACAACACCTCTATCTACTTGCTATGGAAATTCTGTGAATTCGGTGCAAAAGCCAATTTTGTCACTTCTTCTCGGCCTTCTGAGAACATTTTGTACCACCGATAAACATTGCTTCGGTCCAAAGTAGCTTCTCCGTATGCCACAGTCAACATTCGGAATGCATCCGCGCACTTAATTTCGTTTTTCACACAAAATTTGATACAGGTTCTTTGATCCATTTTTTTGAATAGGTAAAAATCGAAGACGATCCAAAACACGTGCAAGCAAAGCAGCTGTCAACAATTAAATGAACATTCAAAATGGCCGAGCTTGTCGGCATAAGTGAGAGACATGAATCGAATATACGTAACCCGCGAAAATTCAAAATTCGCGATACTTTTTGAACACACCTCGTATAACGGTACCGTTAAAAACTACTGAAAGCATAATAAATCAATAACTAAACATCCCAGAGACAATAAATTTTACCTCTGAGAAGGTATGAGTGGGCTTTATGTGGCTGGTGTGAAAATTATGCGAAGAGAGTGGCACTGCCCACACATCTCGAGACCCGACCAACCGATTTCTTCTTACATTTTTATGTCCGAAGAATGCCATTGTGAAAATGGACGAAATCGCACAATTTCAAATTCCACCTGATTCGTTCAGTTTCCAGTACATAAATCAAGAAACAATTACTATAAAATTTAGCAGGATAATGTCTTTAGTGTGTGTGATCTTAAGACAAAAGTTGTTTAAATCCAATAAAAACTGTTCAAGTAACTCGGTACCGAGTATTTAAATGTCGGTCCATGTATGATATATTTAACTGAAATTAAGTGATAATCCTTCTCTTATAATGGTATGTCTATATATCGAAAATGGGATGAATCGGACCAATTCTTCCTTTAGCTCCATATACTTAATATAAAGATTTTCGAGCTTCGGGGTGACTTTGTTCTGCATACTTCGGCCTATATATGAAAAGTTTTTTCATAATAGTGTATCTTTGTGGCTGAAATAGATAAATTTGAGCGAAAACTTAGCGTAGCCCTTATATAACTAATATCCAAATTTTTGAACACCCGGCTGACTTTACTATATATGATTGGTTTTAAACCTTGAAGTACTTCGCAGGAGGGTAGAACGTTCGGTTGCACCCGAACTTAGCCCTTCCTTATTTGTTTAAATATTTTTTTCATGACAATTGAACAGAATATTCTTCAAATTTCATACTAAAATGTAGCATTGGTTTTAAAAAATAAAATTTTACTGTTTTACACTAGTTAACCATACTCCTACTCCTAACAAAATTACGAAAACATGGTATGTTAGAGTTATCTTTTATCGGTGCTTAAAATTGTGGCAACCGATTCATATGTTGCTCCCACTCCCTGCCTTACTTTCCATTTCATCTATATTTTAAACACTCTAATGTTATTGGGACAATTTGTTTTAAGATTAGTTCACATTTAAGTAAGTATACAAGATATAAATTAAATAATTGTTATATGCAGCACCCAATGTAGACATATGTTGTCGACAAATAGAACAAACACATATTTACTCAACTATTTATTATTCAAGTGTAACAAATGCGGATTAAAATTGCGACTTAAGTGCTTAACTTTTTGAACACACTGTAATAATACAGCACATCTCAATAGCTTCCAATACAAATTAGCGCACACATATGCAGTCATGTAAACTCCTGTACATAAAAGTATTTTCCTGTTTATGCCAATTTTATGAATTTATTTTTTCGCAGAATTCGCGATTTACATTGAATTAATGAAAAAGGCGCACACACGGCGCGTAAACAAATTACCATAAAGCTTAGCGTGGCTCAGCGCAATGGAACACATGTTGCAATTCAACATTAGCTATAGCAAAAACAACAATAATAACAAGAGTGAGAACGGCAAGAACAACGGCAGCAATCGCGCATTAAGGCGTGTTAGCTCTCAGGTTACGTATACGCCTGGGTGTGTGCGCGCAAATCGATTGTTATGTGTGGGTGTGTATGTGTATGCGCTTGTTGTGTGAGCACATTTAGAGGCGGTGCGCTGCGCGGCGGGGCACTAATTGTAATCGTTGGGTGACATCAGGCGGTGATTTTGCCACAATGTCGATTTGAAAAAAGTGAATAAAAATATGAGCGTATTTATAGCAAATGCACTCTGGCGATTTCATGAAAGCTTTTAGCGTCAATGCGCTTTAAGCTGGATTAGAATTCTGTTTTATTAAGCATTAAGGTATATTTTAAAATCTCGGCTGGAAAAATGCCTGGGATTGCAAAGAGTTTATATCAATGACTGGCCACATTGTTCGGCAGACTGTCATTGTGTGCAACATATTTTTGTGGTTGGCTGGATTTTAAGATTTGAAATGTGAAAAAATTTTGTGGTGTATTCGACTCTTGTACTGTTTAAATATAGCGGGCTTATCTATGGCGGAGAAAGTATCAACATTTAATCTAAAGCGAATTTCAGAAATAACAGTGATAAGGCGAAAGAAATTTATATGTCAAAATGAAATGGAAAATGCAGAATTTTAGGTTTGTATTAAGCGAATAGGCCAGTCTTAGCTTCTCAAAGAATATTTTATTTATTTGCGGTCACACTTAAAACCGCTGTAACGGTAAAACGTTCGGCTTTTGCTTCAGCACTCAAAACTTTAAAGGCGGTTTTTCGAAACTTCTTTTTAAAAAATGCGACGGCGACTCAGAGATTGTCGCAAGTATCCAATTGAGGCTTCAGAAAAATATCCATCAAGTTGACTTTATTCGACGTTTTTGTTTCTGTGAGTCCAACTTTTTTACGCTAAGTAGAAAGAGACCTCGCAGACACTGTTAACTATTTTTCAAATAATCAGCGTGACGAGCAAAATAAAATTAGTCACATCCGTCTGTGCATATGCGAATGAGTTTTTCCACTAAGAAGGTGCTTATTTGTCAGTTCGTTCAAAATATATTGTCAAAGTTTGATCTTTTTTGAGGTTTCCAGACTAGCCTACCCCCTCAATGCTGACAAAGAAATATTACAGGTCAAAAAAGAATAATAATATTAGTTAAGATACATACTATACATACGAAACATACATAATATATATACATATGTAACCCTTATTTTTATACTATAGCAACATGCCATTATAGAGTATAATAGTGGAGTTTCATACATATAAAAGAACAGATCTGTCCATTCGTCCATCAGTTCGTGAAAATTTAGATATTTTTCATAATATTTCATTGATTGAAGGTGAAGTTATTGCGTTTTAAGGTATGTCACGTCAGTATGTTTGTGTTAACGGTGCGAAAATGAGCTTCGAACAAAGAGCCAACATTAAATTTGGTTTTAAAATTGGTAAAACTTTTACCGAAATAATTCAATTGATGAAACAAGTTTATGGCAATGATTGCCTATCTCGCAGCAGAGTGCACAAGTGGTTTCAACGTTCATGGAAATGGAATTGATCCTCTCCAAAACATCGACTAAAAATTTCTCAGAATCCAATATTCGAAAGGCGATTATTTGCAAAAATCACATTTTAACCATTAACCACTTCCCGTATTCACCTGGTATGGCACCGTGCGACTTCTTCCTTTTCAGCAAAATGCATTTTCCATGAAAGGAAAGCGTTATGCAGACGTAGGGGCCATTTAAAAGGCTTGCACCGCCATACCGGCCAACGAGCTAAAAAAAACTCGATCGACATGCTTTTGGACCGTACAAAAGCTGCATTGAAGCAGAAGGAGACCATTTCAAAAATAAATTGATTTTGCCGAAAAAAGCCTTTGCTCTGTTTTTTTTTTAAGTCCTGTTTAGTTTGGATTACCTTGTAGATCAGATAACCACGCAGACTCCTCATTTAACGATTAGTTTGAAGCTACTAAAAGAGCGATAACTCACTAAAAAACTGAGCTACAAGCATTAAATTTCACAACCAAGATGATGCGGAGGAGTGCTTAAAAATTGGGCGTGGCACCTGCCACCTAAATTCAACCAAATTTGGAGTGTGAGGTTATCGAAAAATTCTTATCATACACCGTGAAAATAGGCAAAATCTGATTACTACCACCCCTTCTATATACAACACACTTTTATAGTAAACAAGGAAAACATCAATGAAGTTATCAGAAATAATGTCCTCATGGTATTTTTAGAAGTATATTAATATATATTAATTAATTATTTCAACTTTTTAAATAATGAAGATATAAATTATGGTAAGATATAAAACTATTTATGTTGGATCAAACTGAATACAATGTGCTAAATTTTACTAAAATCGGTTCAGTAGTTTACCCAGGCCAAAACATAATTTTTATATACATACATACATATTTTAATGTATATGTATATACGTTTCTAGGTCTACTTCTAGGGAACCTAATGTATGATATGGTGCTAAGGAGACACCAACCAAAAGTCATTAAATTAATTGCATTCGCAGACGGCCAGTATGTAAGATTCATTCACAGCAAAAAATAAAGTATCGTGGAGTAATAATAGTCTTAAAGCTAACATTAAAGCATCATTTGGAATACACTGCAGGCAAAACAAATAAAATCCTAAATGCCTTAACAAGAATGATGGCGAAAAAAGGCAGCGTGCATTCCAACCGTCAATTTTTTACTCGCAAATGTAACGAAAAATAGCCAGTATAATGCTTATTGACATCTAGGTTAGCAGAGCCGTCTATAGGAGCCAAAAGAGAAGAGAGAATCAAACCCTTTCACACACTGATACCGGATATCCAATGGTAGATACATAGACGACATGGGGAGCTGCATTTCCGCCTAACCCACATACTAATTGGACATGGGTGCTTTAGAAGCTATCTGTGCAGATTCCATCACGTCTTTAGTCCGAACATGTTACATGTTCAGATTGCTTTAAATACTCTGAACATGTGTTCTTTTATTGGGGTCACTTTTTAAGTTCAGTTCACTGAGAACTGGAAACCTGCAAGCGAAGCGGTAGCTTCAATCAAGACGAATTTTAAACATATAGAGCAGCGTCCATCTCGTGCCATAGAGGAGACTTAAATTTCTTATAACTCCCACAAAGTAATACTTAATAAGGTGGTTCCGTGGTAGAGTTTGGAGTTGTAAATAGGTGAGGTTTAGCCGGTTGATGCTCCGCACTCCGGCTTTTGATGAACTCCCTACTTGAAAAAAAAAAAAATACTTTCATCGTCGGAATATTTATTAAAATATGCAGTGTTTTCTACAGTCCCACCTGTCTTTTCCATGTTTTTCATTTTCCAGGCTTTCGTAAGTTTTAGCGGCTGGATTAGCAGCGACTAATCTCTCATCGTGAGAAGTTTCCATCAATTCGGTTGTAAGGCTCATTAAACGAGTGAAATTAAAGTATAGACGAAATATTCTCAAGAGTTTAGAAGGAAAATGCTTTACTCTCATTGCAGGTACTAAACGAACAATGACTAGTAAGAATGCTAAGAACAGAAAAATTCTATGTTTCCAATTTGTCTGTAATAATATGTGAAAACGCCATTTTCAACCGCATCTTAAAGTATACTTTTAGCAAACGGTCCCATTAAATCGAAAGCGAAGTCAAGTAGAAGAAGAGAAACGTTAACTTCGACTGCACCGAAGCTAGTATATCCTTCACAGGTGCTTTTCTTTTAGTAAGTATGTGTATGGAAGCTATATGCTATAGTGAGCCGATCTGAATAATTTTTTCGGAGCTTATATCATTACCTTAAGCAGTGATACATGCAAAATTTCGTGAAGATACCACGTCAAATGCGAAAGTTTTCCATATAAGCGCTTGAATCCGATCGTTCGGTTTGTATGGCAGCTATATGCTATAGTGAGCCGATCTGCACATTTTCTTCCGATATAACGTTATTTCTATGAACAATAACACATACAAAATTTCGTAAGGAAATATCGTCAAACGAGGAAGTTCTCTATACAAGAACTTGATTCTGATCATTCAGTTTGTATGGCAGCTATTTGCTATAGTTAAACGATGTGAACAATTTCTTATTGTGCTAACTTTTGTGAAGATACCACCTCAAATGCGAAAGTTTTTCATATAAGCGCTTGAATCCGATCGTTCGGTTTGTATGGCAGCTATATGTTATAGTGGTCTGATATCGGCAGTTCCGACAAATGAGCAGCTTTTTGAAGAGAAAATGACGTTATTAAAATTTGAAAACAATATCTCAAACACTGAAGGACTAGTTCGTATATATACAGATAGACAGACAGAAAGACGAACGGATGGACAGACGGACATGGTTAAATCGACTCACCCCAACATACTGATCATTTATGTATATACTTTATAGGGTCTCCGACGCTTCCTTCTGGGTGTTACAAACTTCGTGACAAACTTAATATTTCCTGTTCAGGGTATAAAAATGAACAGCGAATAGAGTTTAGAGGAAGCGAACAGATGTCCAGCAAGAATTGGTAAACTCTTCGTTCAGAACAATTCGAATTTCATATGTATTGGGTATATATTAAATAATGCAATGAAACGACGATCCAACATAGAAACAATAGCCTAATCTCCCACGTATACAAAAGGCGGATTCTACTAAACAAGAGTCTAACTTAATATAACAGTTAACTGATGTATGTATATGAAATTGTGTAAAGTTGTGTCATTTGCGGTACTAACCCAACTGATATTAAATCCTAACCCAACAAAATCTTAGTAATCTGTTCATATTGCATTTCCCTACCGGAAAGTTCTTTTCTCTACACTTTCCTTGCCTTCATTTTCTTCTTTTGACAAACACACGTGCAGAGGGAATTAAGCAACAATAAGCTAATATTTTTTATGAAAACAAAGCTGTCCGCCAACTCGCCACAAATCAGTCGCCACCAGGTTGTCAGTCAAGAGACTATTTTGCCTGGAAACCCTAGTTATTTAATACTTTTTAATTCTCTTCGCTTTCTGTTGTCCTTTCACCTCTTAAGCAAGCCACTTACACAATCTTTGTTACTGCGGCTAATGTTCGGCGGACAGTGCATAAAAGTTATTTATTTATTTATTATTTTGCTTCTCCGAACATGCTTTTAAATATGTAAAAGTAGTCAGTTCAAAGATACCTGGTTGATTTTATAAGAAGCTTGTCTTTTGTAAAAAACTGAAACTTTTAATATTGGAAAGATAGTCACACTTAAAAAATATTCTAATCGGGAAGTGGAGCTCTTTAAAAACCTTCAAAAGAGGACTTATAAGTCAGAGGAAATCAATCAGACTACTTAGAACTTCAGTATCGCAGACAGCAGCAAATGAAGCGTTTATAAAACTGCACACGACCATTGACTCACAAACCGATACGTTAGATGTATTCGAATGATAATCTTGCAAAGAAGGCAAATTTACTAAGTTCTGTAAAAGGATAAAAATACTGAAGATATTGAAGTAATCCGGTTTCCGAACCACATTGCTTTTACTAGAAATTTTTCAAATTAGTTGACTATTATTGAACTATTTGTTGTGGAAACCTGACTAATAATCTTTCCTTTCATAACTTAATATTATTATAACTTACTGACTTATACATTAAAGCCTAAGTAGAAATTTCATTAATTTAAATATTTTGGTTTATAGTGTTTACGAAATCTGATTCCATTTAGTTATTTCGTTTGTGTTTCAGAGCCGTTGGAAATTAAAACAGAGAGAGAGAGAGAGAGATAAAACATTGTAAACTCTGACGAAAGTCGAGTGGAAGTTTCTAATGGTAATATTTACACCGTCTAAATAGGATGCATATCTTTCATAAGTTCATAGAAAAGTAACAGACCATTGGGAATGAAAGTTTGATTTTCTAATAAAAATGTTTCAACGCATTAGCTCGTTATAAATATATATCCGTATGTATAAAATACTCTATCAAAAATCAAGTGGCTCAGGTGTCCGGTTTTTCTTGACCCCAGTAAATGTGATTTTTATCTAGTGGTAAACGAAACCCTAAGCGAACTAATATTTATCATCGATAATAGCTGTACTATATATTATATTATTTTGTCAAAAAAGTCTTGCGGTATTTTTATTGAATTTTCAATTGTTCATAAAAAAAAATAAAACTCATGCCCAGCTCTTGATCAATGCTACGGCTGCTACTATCCCGGTCTCTTTCGACCAAYTCAGCGATTTTATYGCAATTTTCGASGACAGGCCTTCCGGAGCRTGGCGCATCTTCGACCACCTSTACACCAGAACGAAAACGTTGAAACCATCGTTGTGCRGTGGAAATGGAAACTGTATCGGGTCCATAAACTGCACAMATTTTATTGGCGGCTTGAGATGCATTTTTGCCTTTATCGTAGTAGTAGTACTGTAAAATATGCCGTATTTTCTCTTTATTTTGCTCCATGTTCGCGACGCTATAACTCACGACCGACTTAAAAGAAACGACAATTAATCAAACTCGTGTTAGCGCGTGAAATGAGCTTTCCAAAAAGGTGTAGCATGACACGATGCGACGAATAAAACTAGAACTACGCGCTCTCAGCGCCAACTAGCGAAAATACCGCAAGACTTTTTTGGCAAAATAATATAAAGTTTCCAGTTCTGAAAGTGTTTAATGGCATCGCATGCCTGAACGTATCGGAGAAACTACTAGTGGCGAAGGGCGTAGTTGTTGTTATTATTTTAATATAAAAGGTTTTACAATTAGTTTAGGGAAAAACGATGGGATGAGATTTTTGGACCAAATATAGGACCGAGTTTATTTAGTCTTCTTAAATATGGCTGTAGAAACGAGGTTTCCATTGATGTTTAACAAAGACACTAACTTGGAAGGTCCAAAAACCGATGGACCATATTTGGCACAGGGAATAGAGTCGATTTGACAGTAAAAGTACAAATCAAGAAGAATATGATAGCAAAGTTTTAGTTTCCGTAACTGCAAATGAGATTTAGATTACAATCTCTTCTGTAACATAAAAGTAGAAAACCCCCTCGTTATTCTGTAACCCTCTTTAGTAGACGAAGTAAACCTAAGTACAGATTGTATTGGGCATTCCCTCCTTGGCCTCAAGTGCAATTCTTTAAATAATTCACATGCTTTTCTATATCACACAAAACCGTAATTGTCATGGAGAGTGCGATTTGATATGAAGTGAAGTCTAGATGTATCTGCCATTTCCATTTATAATTTGAAATATAAGATTATTTAACATTCTTATTTATTTTTTATTTATTTTATTTATTATTATTATTTGGCTTTAATTTGAAGTGTAAATGAGCCCAAATCTTTAAATACTAAGATGGCTGTTACTGGTCGCGCTTCTCAAAACTTAATGAAGAGCTTACTCTGTGCAGCGAGATTTTTCTGGTATTAAAGGATCCTGCTGGAAGTAAAAATATCTTCAGGCAATTTGTTTTAGTAAGCCACGATCTGAGGCGATAAAGTATTATATTACAAAAATTTAGAAGTCAATACTGATTTTAAACATACTACAAAACAGCTCTATTTAAACATAATTAGTTTTTTTCCAGTTAAGTATATAATTTATTACACACCAACGCACACAAAACAACCAAACATCCATAGATCCAAATATAATCTCTTAAATCTAATGTCTGTATGCTCGCAAGTGTTTACAAATGTTAGCCTCAAATTGTTTACTTGTCCTTTGACTTTCGCTCACGTGGCTCTTTGCCACAAGCACGCTCCACTATGCCCGGCATTCAAAGGTCGCAAGCGTCTTAAGCTATGCAAGCCAGCAGTAATTAGCTCACAGTTCAATGGAAATTTAAATATTTGTGCAATAATGGTAACTGCAGGAACATTCATATATATTTGTAACCTAGCGTACTAACCTTTAGTTTTTACGCTTTTATCCACAACGCGACATTTTCACATATGCGGACCGAGCGTTGAACATAATTCTTTCACTTATTTAATGTGATTATTCAAATAACGGCAAATTCGTTTTATCGCACCGCAACGCGGTTCCAAAAAAAATCACACTGATCCAACAACAACAAAAAGGACACACTCAAAAAGATGTGGAGGAAAACTTTATACCTTGTTATATCACCACACGCGACGCACACGTTTCCACTTTCACCGTTTTCCGTGCGTCCTTCTGCTGCCGTTACAGCCGCTGCCGCTGTCGGCCGCACTGGCACACCGCAGTCCTTTGTGTCGCCTTTCACTGTTGGCGTGTCAAAGCAGTAGCGCCAACAACAATATGAAACAGCTACAACAACTGGCTTAAAGCAGCTTGCAGCCAGCAGCAGCGCGTAGAATTTTTACGCACACAGGCGCCAGCGCCTGCACGCACACCTGCACAACGAAAGCGAAAGGGGCTTTATTAAATTTTTCTCGCACCTTTGTTGCTTGAAATTAAGCTGAAAGCCATTTTGTTTTTATATTTTGAAACTTTTTCGTTCACTTTGTCTTTTTGTTGTTTTTGTTTCTGTTCTCGGTCGCTGCTCGGTGTTGTTGTTTTGCCGTTTGAAAGTGAAATGTTTGAAATGTGAAAGTTTGCAACGAATTTAAAGCAAAGTTGGAAAACGACGTTCAAGCAAGCTGAGCTGAGTAAGACGAACTGAAATTTTTATGGTCAACATAGCAGACTTGTAGGCAGACAGCCGCGCAGCCAGCACCCGAAGATGGACTTGAGTGAAATTGCACACGAACGGCATTGATTGAGTGGGAGTGCTGAGTGTATATTGGAGTGAAGAAATGAATTGTATGAGCGGAAAGCGGAAAATGAGCAATACTAGTAAACAAACCTTTTGGAAACGCGCTTGACCAATATTCTACTATTTAGAAGGGTTTATAAAACACAAATATCCAGCTTATCCTCAGATTTGCATTTATGAAATGTTAAATTAAAAGAAGACTACTATCTACTACTTAAAAGAAGACTATTATCCACAGTTTTACAACTTTCTATATGTTGGTTCCAAATATGTCCTCCAGATCTTGGTTTACGAACAAGATTCCAGCAAAAATATTGTGCATTTCATGTTGGAGAGGACAGCAGAACGAGATATATTTCCAAACTTCGCGAGCATCCAAACCCACTAGCTAATGCTGTGGTAAATTCCTGCAATCAAATACGCTTAAAAAAGTGATGTACCAGCCTATTAGAGACCAATGTTCTACCAAAAAAGTTCAACCACATTTTTGATCTTCTTTGCTTTTAGTTTTAAGTAGATTTGGATACTTATTGTAATACCACAAATAGCCAAAAACGTGGACCCGTGGCCCGTGTCAGCTGATACGACCTATCTTATGGGCGCACAATGTAAGTGCCGAAGGATGCCGAAGGATGCTGTAGGAATCCACGGTGTTTGGATTTTTGCCGTTGAAACGTGTCAGCTGTTTGCTCTCCCACAACGCAAGGTTGCCAATCTCGATATACTGTAGTAATTATAAAAGTTGTCAGCAATATGTTTTAAATTTTCTTAAAATAACTCAAAATCAGAGTCGAATGCTATTATTTATAAATATATAAACTATTTTTAATAGTTTGTTTTCAGTTTTGATATTTTATATTATAAAAAATTGTAATTGAACACTTAGATGTATACAAAAGTATATATGCGTATTCAGCAATGGCAACATTGTTCAAATGAAAACAAACAAAGGTGGCTGATTTCTGCGTGTTTACCGCGGGCTCAACTTTTAACACATTTTGCTCTCTAAGGAAGGAAAAGGAAGGAAGGCAGTAGCGTTTCATTAGCTTTTACTAAACAGATCCAATAAATAAAGAAATATTGAAAAAAATGTTGTATTGCTGTCGTATAAGTTTTCTCTTTATTCTTTAGTAAAGTATAGGCTCACTAAGCACATTTTCAATGTTTTTTATAGAAAGCCACCACGACTCCTACACCGAATTTACTCCTTTATATGGCCACTGTATTAAATACTACATGGACCTATTCGTCTCAGTCTTCGCGTCCCGTCAATCGCATTCTTTGGGCGACGGTGATATCAGCTTTACAAGTGATATTTTTCTACGAGGACATCAACCACTTAGGCAATGGCATATCATATAAATGCCCTTAAACCTTAATACGTCTGCAGTGGTCGCCATCAACATAGGGGTCTCTCACCCGACGCGTTTGTCCCTTTTTATTGGAGTTTTTCTATGGGGCGCACAACCCTGGGGAGGGAATGTCTCGCCTTATCACTTTAGTTCGCTTTCAAACAGATGTTTGGAACGGATTCTCGTCATGTCAAAGAATCAGTTTAACATTTGTTGCCCTCCGATTGAGGATCTATCAGATGTTAAGATCATTACAACAGATGATCTTAGCAATAAGGCCAAGAAGCGATAATCAGACCTAGGAAAAGGTAAACTATTTCTATAAAAATAAATATAAAGTGTGTGAGAATTAAAGGCACAACAAAAAGTCAAAGAAATGCCAGGTTATCTTTCAGGTATGCAGCCTTCTCGCAAACGATAAAGTGCGAATGGTCGCAAATGCATCGCAGGTAACGCACCTTTACAAATTCTTGTTGTTTTCTTCTATTACGTTGAACACATTGAGTATTCTTATTCATTATTATGGTAGAATATTTTATACATTATGTTTTTATGTTTTGATTAGAATCAATTATAATAATTGCATTTTTATACTCCCACAACATGATGCTATTTACGCACCTAAAACTCAACAAGATATGGAGTTGTATATATGTACATACATAGTATATAAACGACCAGCACAACGAGCGAGTTCATTTGAGTCTATCCGTCCGTTTGTGGAAGCTGTAACATCAGTAAAAATTGAAATATCTTGATGAAATCTTCTAAATATATATTATATATTGCTTGGTAACTAATGCAGATGGAATACAATAATAACAGAATGAAGGGTGTACCCGCTCTCTAATAGGTACATATAAGCTTAAGCTATAGTAATTAAGTCCCCATAAACTGATTTTATTGAAAACTACCAAAAGTATGATAAATTTAGAAATAAGTATACGCATCAAGAACTAATCAATTTATCTGGATAAAACATTGCACGAGTACTGCTGTGAGGTGTGCCTCGTAATGACCAAAAATTGCCTACTTCGGACAATAACTATCCCATGACAAGCTCTACAACTCAAAGCGATATATATCACATTCAATTGACACATAGTATATCCTTGAAAAACTGCTTATATAAGAGGTTCGCTCAAAGGTTGCTAATTAATAGATTTTATAGACCGCAGCAAAAGGAGCGTGGCAGCAGTTCTTGGCTCTGCTTGACAAAAACGATGGCGAAAGTGAATGCCGGTGCATTTCTTTGATTGGAATGCCCTTTTTTTCTGAGATTCTAACAGCAGTCGTCTATCTTGTTATAGTTCGGCAATCTATTAGGCGTTGTGGTTAAGTGGTTAAGTACTTACATACATAGTTATATAATAACTAATTCTCTATTTATAAAGGGAGTGGGTTATAAGAGCATTCTACAAAGCGCCGAGATTTAAATCAAAAATCGAAAGTTATTTTAAATAACTCATGGGAATCTTCAACCACATTATCGAACTCTTGAATTAGGCCTCTTGTTTATGTAATATGGAGTAAATACATAAAAATCCTCACACATTTCTCCTTCATACAGATACATTTTCTACTTCACATACGTCAAGTATGAGCGGTGCTACAAACTTTCATAGTCACTGCTAAATATGATAACATTAAAGGTATACTTTTATTTGACTAAACATACTCAAAGGAAAGTCGAAATTGACAATGATAACTTATATTCAAGAACTCTACCATAACATATTATTTGGCAAACTTTCAGGCTTATGGTTGAAATAGAATAAAACTATTCATACCACCTAAAAGCACTCCAAGCCAATCGCTCGTTGAGTGCCATTGAGTTTCACTCAATACATTTTACTCCAAATGTGACGCAAGCGCATGAATCGTGTACTCAAGTTGTACTCTTTCAGTCTACAATTTCTCTTTCACTAAAGTCCTTACAATTCACACTCAAAACAAAAACATGAATGAACGAAAAATTCACAAGTGTGCGAACTTTTCGTGTATATATGTATGTGAGAGTAAAGCTACTTTGTGCGTCTTTATCATGTATTTTGAATTACTGCAAAGCCAAAGTGCTCTAAGGCGACTTGGTATGGGTGTGGAAACATCACCTTACCTTATAAAAGAAAATATATGAGCACAACAACAATAAAACATTTGTTTACCAAATTCGCTGGAATAAAGCGATGGTGCAAAAGTGGGCGTGTACACGCTTAGCAAGCGTTTTGTGGAATGACAATCAATATCAAAATTAAGCTATACTGAGTTGAAGATTAATACGCGTATGCACACACACAATAACACACTTGCACATACATTATTATGGAATAAATGAATGAAATAAATAAGCATTTAACTAGCTTTCGCTAGATAGAAAGTAGAGAAGGACAAAATGAAAGATGAGTTCGTGGCATGAGCTCGTCATGGTTGAGACTTCACCTTCTTCTTTATTGTCGTAGGCACCGCTTATGCAGTTCTAGCCAAATTTACAATAGCGCTTGTCGTTCTTCCTTTTCGCTGTTTGGCACCAATTGGACATTCCATATGTAGCCAGGTGCTTCTCCACTCCACTTGGTCTTTCCCACGGAGTGGCGGCCTTTCTCTTTCTTTGCTTCCCCCGGCGTGTAATGCCACGAATACTCCCAGAGTTAGAGTGTTCTCATCATATATCACCATTCGGACATTCGGACGACATGACCTAGCTAGCGTACAGCGACTACGTTGAACTGTGTTAATATCATCGTATATCTCGTACAACTCAACTTAGAATGCGATTTTCACCGTTGCCAATGCGCAAAGGATCATAAATCTTCGTAACGCCGACTCTTTAGATGTTATCATCGTTCATGTCTCTGCATCATATAGTAGGACGCGGATGATGAGTGGTCTTGTTCGTCGAGAAAGGACTTTACTTCTCAATTCAAGAGTTATTCTGGGTTTCGATCCTGACATTGATGCTCATATTAATGCTGGTATCAAGATAGACGAAAATTATTTGCGACTTCGAAATTAAGACGAAATTATCTACGACTTTCAAGTTAATGGCTCAGACTTAGATGTCATAATTGCAAAGGAAATAACGTGTTCAGGTTTGACTATGGCTTGTAGATCTTTTGAAGTCCTATAAGAAATGTTTTTAATATTTTTATGAAAGTTATCAATTTCAACTAAGTATTTAACTTAAGCTGAGCGACTTCGACCAAGATCCAGATGAAAGACATACTTAGAATACATAACTGCTTTTGTATAAAGACCTCTGGCTTTAGGTTCAAGGTAAGCGCCCTACAGTTTTATATGTAATGCATATATATAGGCACATATATATATAATATTTTGGATATTTGGCCTCCAACCAGTATTTAATCTTAGCATAGCCTTAATACATATTGGATTTGGTCTCTGGGGAAAAAATAGTAAATGCAACATTGGAACAAAAACTTTTCATGTAAAACCAATATCAAACAGATTTAGGCCGGACAACATTGTTCATCCACATGAGTTTTCGGCAAGAGTTTTAAGATTACATTTACATACACTTAGAGTTTGCTTACAATGATTCTTTCAAAATTGTAGTTTGTAATTTATGCTATCCGACAAAGAGCGTGTTTTACATGTGTGAATTACTAATCAATTTCTGTACAAAATTTTTCTTAGTAGACATAACTCGAATGTTACGTTAGAGCTTCAGAGGGTTTACCAACAACTAAAAGAGTCCAACATCTAAATATATATGCTGCCCCTTTGCGAATTTTGAGGATATCTCTTTAATTTGAAGCTTTAATAGTAATCAGTAATTTATAAGAGTGTACAGCTGCTGGCGTATGCCGATGATATCAATATCATCGGCCTCGACACCCGGGCCATTAGTTCTGCTTTTTCCAGACAAAGGACGCAAAGCAAATGAGGGCAAGACGAAATATCTCCTGTCATCAAACAAACAGTCGTTGCAATCGCGACTTTGCTCTCACGTCACTCTTGACAATCATAACTTCGAAGTCGTAGATAATTTCGTCTTTCTTGGAACCAGCGTAAACACCACCAACAGTGGCAGCTTGGAAATCCAGCGCGGGATAACTCTTGCCAACAGGTGCTACTTCGGACTGAGTAGGCAATTGAGAAGTAAAGTCCTCTCTCGACGAACAAAAACAGAACTCTATATGTCACTCATAATTCGGCGTTACGAGTTTTCGAGAGAAAAGTTCTATGAAAGATTATGATGGAACTATGAGCTGTAGAGTTATACGCTGGCTAGGTCATGTTGCCCGAATGGACGAAAACACTCCAGTTTTGAAAGTATTCGACGCAGTAACCGCCGGGATGCAGAGGAAGAGGAAGACCTCTACTCCGTTGGAAGGACCAGGTGGAGAAGGAT
>NW_017535741.1:70428-134042 GCF_001853355.1 Bactrocera latifrons | reverse complement strand
AGTTTTTCTGTCCTGAATTACGCCGAATGAGAATTTCTTTTAACTCTGTGTGGTTTCAGCAAGATGATGCAGCTCCTCACATAGCATGTGAGAATTGCGACGAAAATTTCCCAATAAGCTACTATCCAGAAACTCCACATTCCGTTGGCCACCCAGGTCGCCTGACCTTACTGCACCTGACTTTTTCTTGTGGGGTTATTGCAAACAGGAAGTCTACAAAGCAAAACCAACAAATTTGAATGAACTAAGGCAATCCATTCGAGAAACAATTGCGGCTATTCGTGTCTCAACTCTCCAAGCAGTAATGAACAACTTTTTGGTAAGATGCCTCACATGCATCAACGAGCAGGGGGGGCATTTAAATTCCATTATTTTTAAATCTAATTAAGCTTTATTTAATAAAATTGAATGAGCTTTAACATGAATAAAAGAAAAATGAATTCCATAMAAARAAAAAAAAAATTATTTGAGTTCCTAATGTAGCAAAATTCATCAGCCACTCTGTATGTAACACATGAAGCTAGATGTGCAAATTGTATGGAGCCTGAAACTGCAGAACACCTGCTAATTGGCTAAACAAATATATTAATTTATTTTATGAACGATTGTCTCAAAATATAAAACACACATCAAGACTTTCTCTTTTTGCCCGAATGTAGGCAATAATGCACTAACAAGTTTCTCCGATAAAATTACTTTTCCCTCTACTCACACGTTCCACAAGTTAATTTTTGAACTCTGATTGGATTAGTTTGCAGTTGACATAAATTTAGTACTTCCTGCACTCCTGCACTATTCCGCAATGATCACCTTGAAATGGAATTTGTTGTGACGCGACGCGCGTCCTGCTACACTTTTCGACACTTTTGCTTTTCCAACACATGGCCAGGGGTCGCCCGCAAAAAGTAAGCTGCATGAGCTTTATGCCGTTTTTTGGCTTATTTTCTGTGGCTTTTAGGAATGTAAACTATTTTTGTGTGGCTTTTACCGCGAAGTGTTTTTTCGGCTTACAAAAAATGACCTAAAATTTTACTATCGAGCCAGTCAACCGTTATTCGCACTAAACTATGGCATTAACCTTGAACTTTTAAAAAGTTTCTATTTTTTTGGTGGGTAGCAATTCGCAGACTAAAATTCGCTGGTGTTGGAGTGTCGTAAATTTCTATTAAACGTATTTGACACAATTGTTGTGAGAGGAGGGAAGAGGAGAAAAAACAGTGCCATTGCTTTGCTTTGTTGTATTTATTTATATTTGCGAAACTGGTGCCGCATGCTGCACGTTCCAGCAATTACACTAAGCCATTAAAAATAATTACTCTCATTTAATATTATTGCTCATGGCAATAATGTTGGCGGTTTATTACTTCTTTTAGTTTTAAATCAATAGGTCAATGATTCCATTAGAAGTGCATTGATGTTTAAATTTGGACAATTGGACTAAATTAAGAGATGGGATCTTTAAATAAACTGAAATTAGTACATGAACCAGAAGAATTCTTAGAATGCCATTCTGCAATATCTTATATATCTGATATATATTATCTCTTTGCTGCCAATAACTCTCCAGAGCGATCGAAAATTAAAATTATCATCAAAAAATTCGAAGTTAAATTTTTTGTGATTACGATTCACCTGCATTGTCCTACGTACATAGATTTGTATGTATAACATTTTAAAATTCTTCTACTCCTGTTAGCTTGGAAACTGATGATACATTATTTAGGCACTTAACTGAAACTTATTGTCCGATTTACTTGGTTTAAGCCTGTATATGGTTTCGCTATAAGTTTTGTTATCAGTTCAATTCATTAGAAAAATGGAGCTGTAATACTCGTACATTTGTTAATATAGTAATATACATATATTGGGCCTTAGGGAAATATTGACTTGATTTTATCCATATTTTACTTTAAGACCCATTATTTTTTGGAAAAGAGTCTACTTCCATATTCAGTATCTTGGTGCTTAAAATTTTATGGTCTGATTTCAACAATTTTTACAAATTAGATAGCAGACACTATTAGTGAAAAGTTATATGCAGGTATTTTGTTAATTTGATTCTTATGTATAGAAGTAGGTTGCATTTTATATTTCCGGATTAGGAATAAGTTATTGCTTTTAAGAATGTTCTTAATTAAGATCTATACACCTAAACTAACGCCTACGGATGTCTAAATCTCACGATATGTCACGAGACGATCTTGCAATATCCCTTTGCGCTCAGCTTAAACAATTTCCTTCAAGAAAATCGTCTTGGAGTGATTTACGATCTCGATCGAATTCACCATACCATCGATAAACGCTGTTCCTTGATGGAGCTTCATAGTCCAAAATTGTATAAAATTCATCGGTGCAGTCTTTGATGACTTAATCGACATCGAAAGTTGCAAAAAACCATCGCGCGAATTCCCACATTGTTAAGTTAAGGCCCATGGGTGCCCCTCCGGTGGCCTATTTTGTGACTTTATGAAAGCATTTTACAAATTTCTGATAAGGATCCGGGTAAAAGAACAAAGAAACGTTGTTATCAATCGGCCAACTGGTCATGAACTGCGCTGCATCGGTTTGATCACCTGGATGTAATAAAACGCAGAAGAAGGAGCTTCATACGTACCAGAATACTGAACTCGGTACTATTAATCAATGCTTCTTCATGTCTCCCGTCGAACGCCTATACAAGTATAGTGAGGGCCACATGCTTCCGGTCAAGGAACACATTGCACTCCACTCCACTCCAAGAAGTTTCTGCTGGGATAAATCGCAGAAACAGTAGTTGAAGTAAAACCACTACACATTGCAGACAATGAGGTCGAGTTGCCCCGATAATCTAGACACTAGTCACTGCAAGACTTGAACATTTGCACGCTCAACAAATTCGAGTCATCTAACAACCTTCTAGAGTCCGACGCCGCCGAAACAGCAACAATTAATTTATTAGCATCGCTTACTGTCAGTGCGGGGTGGGGTCGTATAATTCAAGACAAAAAATAACTCCGCGACTATTCACTTTCATTTCAAAAGTATTTGTTTATTTATTTAATTAATTGGGTCGAAATCCCGGTGGTACTACAATACCGGGACAACCCGTGATGGAGGTGGAGCAAACCACTAAAACAATCCGTTGCTTTCCAAAAATCAATTCAACATTTGTTGTCCTCCGATGGAGGATTTGATCTTTGATCTTAGCCATTTAATCTATTTTCATCGCAAAAATTCCTGCTTTTCCGGAACAAAAATTGTGAAAAATGTTTTGTTTTCCATTTCATTAAATAATTTTTGAAGTATTTTGTCAGTGTTTCTAAGAGTTCTTGTGTAAAAGCTTTTAGCAAAGTTTGTTACTTGTACAAAAACCACAATGAAATAGAGGTGGAGAAACATCGAAACATCGGCAACATCAATGCTTAGCGGGGCAAAATCGATGTTATTCCATCTCTAAGGCACATAGAGGAAGACAGTCGAATTGTAACTACATATATCATTTAATCTCATTATAAATTATTAACAGAATATTGATATTTTAGCTATACTTGTTGGTGGTGTTGGCGTGAGTGTGGTGGTACTTAAACATGGACAGGTTTATGAAAAGTAAGTACTAAATATCCGAATTTATCTTCAGAAAAGCACATGCACATTCGCATGTATTTTTGCTTTTGCATTGAAAAGGCATTAATACAGTTTATTTCTTATAGGAACAGCAAGCAAACAGCCAAAGCCTATATTCTATAGCTTGGGATAATTTTAAAAGAAACAGCGAAAAAACGCATGGGACATGAAATTACTGCGGTAAGCCAATAAAGACGTATGGAAACACAACAAATCTAATGGACCACTTAAAGCACGTTCATGCTGATCGGCTTAAAGTTGGGGGAACTACACAGAAACCAAACATGTTAGAAAACTTTGTTGGAAAATCGGTTTCTTTTATGAAAATTACTCGAAACGATCGATTGCTGTCAATGTTCAACCTTTTTCTTGTGTTGAGGACGACGGATTTAAGGAGCTCATGAAAGAAAAGGATCCCCGCTACAGGTTACCTAGTAGGTCACACCTGCGCGACGTAGTGCTTCCATCTCAATATGAGTCTCTTAAGAATAAACTGCAGTCTGCACTTAACGATATTGATTTTGTGGCCATAACGACTGACTTGTGGACATCCAAAGCAAACGAAGGTTACATTACAGTTACGTGCCAGTTTGTTTTAAATAGTTTTACGTTTGTTGGACAAACGAATTTATTACATTAGCTTTGGTATCTTCTCGTGGTGCTCCATTGCCGTTTTTAGCTGCAGAAGTGGATATTTTATATGATATATCCGAGTTGCTACCCCCTTCGAAGAGGCTACGCTTTCTGTGTCTACAAACACAAAAGTATCAGCGTCCATAATTATCCCTGTCATATGCGAACTGAATCATAAAATAAACAATATTAAAGTCAACACAGGAAAAGTCAAAAACATATTGACGATCATAAAGTTTAGTGTTACCAAGAGGCTCGCAGAGATTATAAACCACGTCAATAGTAAACTATTTCAGGGAAAATAAATGCAAAGTGTATGAGAATTGAAGGCACAACAAAAAGTCAAAGAAATGCCAAGAGATCATTCAGGTATGCAGCCATCTCCCAAACGATACAGTGCGGATGGTCGCAAATCCATACGCATGTAACGCACCCTTACAGTTCCTTGTTGTATTCTTTTATTCAGTATAAATTCATTGAGTATTAATATTCATTATAATGGTAGACAATTTTATACAATATTTTCTCCAGATCGTGTCAAAATGTGTGCATGCATATGTACATATGTATGTATTTAATAGAATATTTGCATTTTTTTACTATCGCAGTATTTTACTATAGATTATAATATTGAATATAGTAATTATGTTCACCCAACGCACCTAAAACTAAACAAGATATGAAGTTATATACCACTATGGGTAAGACTTTTTAAGGGGTTACATGGGTTACAGGTTTACAACACCTCTAGAATACTGTTATAAGTTTTCAAGTTGATCCGAGTAATAGTTTCGGAGATACAGCCTTGAGAACCCAAGGCTAGGCGGCGCCGTCTTTAAACGCGTTTTTCTCGAAACTGTGTTTTTGAAGTCGGTTGACAAAATTTCTCGAGAACTACTCAACCGATCTTCATGCAATTTTACACAGATATTTGAGATACACTTCTTAAAAATTTGGGCGGAAGATTTTTTTCGATTACAAATATTTAAAAAAAAAGTAGCAAAATTTGCACAGAAATTTAATTTTTTTTTGTAAAATTTTTTTTTGTCTGCCAAACATCCAATTTTCAGTATTTTTCTTCTTCCAAGTTCTAACCTTAGGTTTTAACTAAAACACATATTTTTTACCTTAGATGATCCTGTAAGGAGTTGTCCTGCCAACGCGGGCGCATCTTTTTTCTGAGAAGTGACCGGCGTCGCAACGAAATATTAAAATATTTTTTTTTTTTGACTTCAGAATTTTTTTGCTAATAGTGTAATAATAAAAAAATCGAATAAAATGTTTCATTTTTTATATGAAAAAAAAAAAATTTTTGAAAAAGGCTGTTTTTTACCCGAGGAACCCATTCGTTGATATATATTTTTTCTAGGTTAGTATGACCATCAGAGACATCTTTGTCAAATGTCACATCAAAATAATCATTAGTGTTTAGTATACGCTTGTATTTCTGAATTACATGAAGTCGGTTTTTACGATGAGTAAAATTATTTTCATGAAGTTCCGACATTAGATTTTGTGTGCGGAATCAATTTCTGGTGCCTAAACGTGCAGCACGGCCATCAACTGATAATCAACAATTCAATAAAATAAAGAAATTAGTGCTGGAGAACCGACGAATAAGAGAGAGAGAGAGGATCAGTGAAAACCATTTGGGCTTAAGAAATGTCAAAGCACAATTTGTTCCAAAATCACAGAATCTTTTTGAAAAACAGTGTTACGTTAAAATCTATGAAATATTGTTTTCCGACTACCAGGATGTCATAAAACGTATTATTACTGGAAACCGGAAACAGAGGATCAATCTGCCGAAGTCAAAGAAACACCTCGATTATAGAGGTGTGGTGCATACCGAATTCCTTCCGACCGGCCAAAATGACTACAGGGAATAGTATTTGTATATTATGCGCCGTTTGCGTAAAACTATTCGTAAAAAGCGACTGAATTATGGGTCGACAACTCTTAGTTTTTGCATTCTGGAAAACCGTTTTGAGTTAATTGAAGTCATTAAACGTGAAGCGTTACTATTTTTTGCTCATAGTAAGTATTATGAAAATTCGGACAGAATCCTTTTCTGAAAATAATATTGTGCCATATACCAAATAGAAAGAATTTAGAAAAAAAATTAATAGCGATGTATCTTTGTACCTAAAATGTAAAATCGGGTGGAAACTTGCCCGAGACTCCATAAACCTAATATAAGGATTTTCAACGATCTATACATTGGTGATGGTATGTGAAATATCTTAATGCAAAGCAGAGATCATATTTTCCTCTTAATAATAACTGTTAATATATTATATTATTTAACTGAAAGTATAAAATTTGTACATACTTATTAAGTCGTTTGAAAATATATTCTCAAGTATCCCAGAATAATGTCCAAAGTTTGGGCAATTAGCGCGGACCTTTCCCGACTCCAACAAACCCTATATAAAATTTTTGAATTGGATATTTAGTGAAATTAAATGGACAAGCTTTCTTAAAAATTATGAAAATGTTTTTCCTGCTATGATCCTGGACAGTTACCATAGTATGAAATGTTAGGTTACTGCCGAACTTAACACTTCCTTACTTCTTCTAAGTATTTTCGGATTAAACTCGGTTCAAACTTTTTGTTTGAGATGCACCAGTCACCAGTCAAAGTGGTAGATTAATAAAGATTGACACTAGCGATGATCTAGGGTTTATTTAACTAAAAATGATACAAAAAACATATATGGCATGGTAGGTTTCTATGTGCTAGTCCTTTAACCATTATCTTTCTGAAGTTTTGTACCTTAAATTTTCTAAGTACTATAGCTACGAAGAAAATACCGTCGTTTGCTTCTTCCAAAACCATGCAGACAACAACATTATACAAAAATGGGTGAAATATCTAATTATATACTGAAGGGTTTACTCAAAGACAGTATCTAGTATAACGAACATTCTTCGAAGTCCCATAAATCTCTATCCTTCCTTGGCTTAGTAGCCAAGAATAGTAGTATCTTATCTCTATAACCGACAATTCTTTCAACAATACAATGCTGCTGCGTATTCAACTACCAGCTTTGAATCCCAGCGACTCAAAAAGGGACTCGCCGGAAAAAGATTTCATTTAAATGATTTTGAGAGCAACGCTAACCGACTTTCGAGAACAATTTGTGCTGATCTCTTCAGATTGTTGCAAAGATTCAAAAAATAACGTTCATTAATGCTTATCACGCTGCATTTTTTTTCTCATGTCTATCGTAAGTGTTGTCAATTACGTCCGTGTATACTTTTTATGATAATTCGTTTACACCAACCAATGATTTCTGCTTTTTTAATGCTTTGTTTTTCATTTTCCTCTCTGCTCCTGCAATCATACAAACCCAATTTCGCATTCACTTTCAGCCTTCAGCGACAGATGTTCGCAATTGGTGAATTCCCACAACACTTAAGCTGTTAGAGGACACGTTGCCGCTAAACCGGATATCCAGGCGGCAAGCGAGGAATCCATGCGTACATATTGGTACATAAATATATAAGTATATAAATATATGTATAAATATTTTTGCAACAAGCAACTAAGAATATGTGTCAATGACAGCTTTCTCTTATCTAGCTTAACATGTTATTTACTTCACAAGCGGTGTATGACACTTAAGTGGCTTACCACGACTTGCAATGCCAATAAAAATATTCATTGAAATAGTAAAAATTTAAAGAGTGCAAAATCAGTGTAGCTCCAATTTCTAGTATACGACACCCACGCCACTTATCACTCTTTTTTTTTTTTTTTGAAATGCTACCTTTGCTTTTAAGCGATATATTTGCGGTTTCCCCATTCCTGTGTGCGCTCAATTACTCTCTGAGTGATAAATAAGCACTGTTTGTTACACTTTTTTTGATTGTGTCACTGTTCAAAATGCCGGTTATATAACACATCTGCAGCAAGCGCAGGAAATGATTTTTCCGCCAAGCCATGGATTTACTTGATTTATGCTCTCAAAATGCTAATAACACTCAAGAGTAAATGAGTAAAAGAGCTTTAAAGTCGCACTCTTTGTCCAGCTGGCTCAAGGTTTCATCTCTTTAATATATAATTCCGTTTAATTTGACGGGATTTATTTTACCAAATACCGTTATATCATGCGATAAGCCAGCTTTTTTCGGATTGTCATATGTTGTCTGATGGAATTGACACACATTTAATATTAGAAGCGACATACAATATGTATGTATATATTCCTTTATTTGCCTTACCATTTGATATGAGTTATTTACATATACATATGTTATATATTCTAAATTATATACACTTTGTGTATACTCGTATTACACATTGCGCTTCTCTACTATGAAAAGCTGAACTCAAAGAGCTACCATTAAAAAGAGTTGAGGCTAAGTTAGGAATTTGGGGCAGCTTCAATTTTCGGGTATCATACAAAGGGATCGACCTCCTGAATTATCCTAAAACCTGATTTGACCTAGGGTGTTTATACTAAAGTCTCACAAAAGAAAAAAAGTACAAGAATACAATGAGGATTCAATCCTAAGATATAACAAAACTAAGACTATCAGAAACAGATGTCAATCTATAAATAAGACGGAAATCTCATAACTATGCTATTATGCAATTTAAAGTATATGCAAAGTTAGGGCTATAGAATCTGACTGTTTATCGAACCTTGTCCTCTTATTTCCACCAAAGACAGTACGGTGATGGCACTAAATTTCTTTTAGCGAATATTTTCTTAGGTTCTAAAGACAGGAAAATGTCTTTGAATCATATCCTAAAACACATAACTTCATATTCCTGAACAATGTGTTCAGCACGTTCCAATGATATCCCTAGGCTATCGGATCTTCTGTCTCGATAAACTTAATTTTACGGTCAACCAAAATATTTCTGGCTTTTTTAAATACTCACCCATAGCAGCCACTTTTGGACGACCACTGTGCTTATCATTTTCGGTCAATACCAATCTTTCTACTTTTTTGTATCAGCAACGTTGTTATATTATTCATTTTTGTTTTCAAAATAAAAAGTAAAAAGTATTTCGACGCCAGCGATTTTCAACAAAACAAAACTCCAAATAACGCAAAACGAATACGCCAAGAGTCACCACAAGCATTTCTAGCTATAGGAGTACCCGATATGCACTAAGAATAAAATTTGGGTTATTCAGTACTAATAAAATGTCCATACTTACATCCCTTGCAAACACCATCCTATATCAGTCGTGATATCTCCAGAAATGAAATGAAGTCCACTATTAAAAAATTTTTGAATGGCGTATGGATTATAGCCAGCTTGGTTCAAGACACTCAGCTCAATCAAAACATTCAGAGAGCTCATAAATATTAACTCTGTTTGCTCGTTGGCAATAAATAGAGCAATAAGTTTCAACATTTAATTTTCATATCTCTAAGCGAACTTGTAAATATGTTTTTATGTTTGAATTGTGAGTTTATTGCTGTATTCGGCAACTTTATTGTACATACACAAGCATAACAACGAAGGAGTAAACACGCGAACACATTTGCAGTGACTGTGAAAATATTGACTCGTCGTCCTTGGGAGTTGATTGCACAGCTGGGCTTTGTTGGGTGTCGCTGATGTGCCATCTCGGCCGATGTGCGACCATCCGTCTGTCGGGTGACTTGACAACTTGCCCACACTCCCTTCGTCGCTTCGATTGTACGACTATTGTTTTTTCTGTAATTGATGAAGTGTCTGTTGATATTTTTGATGGTGCTGTTGGTATTGCTGGTGCTGATCAATACTGATTTGTTTGTTTGGAAGCGCAAGGGAAAAAACAATTATGACCTTCAAGTTGTGAGAGGAGTGAGCAATTCAGCGGTGTGTGAGTTTCGGCCTGAGAGTTTTCGTAAAAGCAATCGTTCGCAATAATATACGATGTATAAGCAAATAGTTATGTGCTACTTAATGACCAAAGAAAACTGAGGGTGTGTTCAGAAGAAACAAGCTTTTAACACTATCTAACAAGTATTTCTTGTTCACGAAAAATAGGACTATTAATAGTCATATATATGAATAATTATTGATAAATATAATTATTTATTCTTCTTACACCACGAAACAATCTCTAAGGTCTGTCCAAATGTGGACCCAATTATATATACCGATAATTTTTTTACACTTACTTTACCTTGAGTGTTGAAAATTTTAAGGCCAGACACCTTAGCGATCTAGACTAGTTCGCTGATGAATACTGATTCGCTACACTTCACTTTTCATACTTTTACCAATCATGTCTGAACTTTACTCCGTGACATTGTGAATATTCAGTTTATTTTCGATTTAAAACAAATGTTAATAAATGAAAATTGCTCTCAAAATATTCTCCATTAATATCTATATACGAGGTGTGTTCAAAAAGTATCGCGAATTTTGTGTTTTTTCAAAAATTATTTATTTATTCATGAGTATCTATTTTGTCCCCTTCAAAGTAATCCCCATGAGATATTATACACTTGTGCCAACGGTTTCTCCAATCATCGAAGCACTTCAAAAAATCATTTTTTTTTCTTCTTCAGCTCCTCCTTCGATGCCGTCTTTATCTCGTCAAGAGAAGCGTAACGTCGTCCTTTCTTGGGCCTCTTCAGTTTAGGGAACAAGAAAAAGTTACAGGGGACCAGATCTGGGAAATACGGTGGCTGCGGCATCATTAGTGTGTTTTTTTTGGCCAAAAAGTCGCGCACAAGCAACGATGTGTGAGCAGGGGCGTTATCGTGGTGCAAAAGCCAATTTTTGTCACATCTTCTCGGCCTTCTGAGAATATTTTTACCACCGATAAACGTTGCTTCGGTCCAAGCCATGCCACAGTCAACATTCGGAATGCATCCGCGCACTTAATTTCGTTTTTCACACAAAATTTGATAAAAATCGAGGACGATCCAAAACACGTGCAAGCAAAGCAGCTGTCAACATTTAAATGAACATTCAAAATGGCCAAGCTTGTCGGCATAAGTGAGAGACATGAGTACCAACATAACGCCACAAAAAATTCGAAATTCGAATACTCGTATACCTAACCCGCGAAAATTCAAAATTCGCGATACTTTTTAAACATACCTCATACTTTTGCATACGTTTGATCCAGGTGCCGAAGCACTTTTGCCACTCTGATTGAGGTACCTCCAAAGTATGCCTTTGGAACGCATCAACCGCGTTTTCAGTGGATTGTTCATTAATCCGATATTTTTAGTGCTCAAAACTACAGTTGTGCGAGTCGATGATTGAAAGCTGGTATTGTCGTAATGAATCGCCGGTTGTTTTCTGTGATTTTTCGAAAGCCAACTGACACGCACTTAATGGTTGTGTATCACTCAGAATTTACTGTTCAGCGTTTACCTAGTGCTACGGTTGCGCCATGTGCAGTCTTTCCAAAGAAGGCAACCATTTGCTTGGCAGTGCTTCTTGCGCGAACAACTTTTTTTGGATTCGACTCATCTTCAAAAATGAATAGCAGTCGACTGCTATTTATTTTCGGGCTCATACGCGTAAATCCACCATTCGTCATCTGTCACGATTTCATAGACGTGTTCAAAGCACCGACTTTAACGCCAGGGTGGGCAAAGAAGGCATATTTGGCACTACGGTCGGTATATTCAGCCTCCACGACAAAACATCCCCAAATGGATTGAGGCTGATCGATTGCGCCGGGGCCCAAATTATGGTTATCTGTAGTACTAGATTCCAGCATAAGAAGATTCATCAAGCTACCTGGCTGTCTCCGGATCGAAAAACCACCAACCAGATCGATCATGTTGTGATAGACGGAAGATGTGTTTTAGATGTGCAGCAAAAGACGCACGCCATCAAACACAAGGAAGGTTCGACGTCGAGAAGCTGCAATCACAATAGACAGTCGAACGATTTTCTACTCGACTTGCACTCCTGCTTTCTGAGAGCACTCGTCAACAACTCGGTATAAGGGAACTGTGGGACGGCATTTCAAACTCCTTACGTGTAGCTGCAACCGAAACCATTGGTTGGAAAGTGCAAAAGAACAGCTGGTACGACGAGGAGTGCTGTGACGCAGAGGAGAGAAAACAGGCTTCCTACCTCGTAACGTTACGACCGACCACAACACTTGCGGGATGGGATAGATACCGAGAGTTAAAGAAGGAAGCGAGACGCATTTTCAGACAGAAAAAGAAAGAGGCCGAAATGCGTAAGTATGAAAAGCTTGATAAGCTGGCTGACAGGGGTAATGCTCGAAAGTTCTACGAAAAAATGCGGCGGCTTACAGAAGGTTTCAAAACCGGAGCATACTCTTGTAGAACCCCCAAAAGTAATCTAGTCACCGATGCCCAGAGCATACTTAAATTATGGAGGGAAAACTTCTCCAGAAGTTCGAATAGCAATTACCCGCCTGACGAACAACAATGCGGCGGGGGCCGATGTATTGCCGGCCGAGCTACTTAAACACGGCGGCGAAGAACTTATAAGGAGCATGCAGCAGCTTCTTTGTAAAATATGGTCGGACGAAAACATGCCCCACGATTGGAATTTAAGTGTGCTATGCCCAATCCACAAAAAGGAGACCCCACCAACTGCGCCAACTACCGTGGAATAAGCCTCCTCAACATTGCATATAAGGTTCTATCGAGCGTATTGTGTGAAAGATTAAAGCCCACCGTCAACAAACTGATTGAACCTTATCAGTGTGGCTTTAGACCKGGMAAATCAACAACTGGCCAGATATTCACCATGCGCCAAATCTTAGAAAAGACCCGTGAAAGGAGAATCGACACACACCACCCCTTCGTCGACTTCAAAGCTGCTTTCGACAGTACGAAAGGGAGCTGCCTTTATGCCGCGATGTCTGAATTTGGTATCCGCGCAAAACTAATACGGCTCTGTAAATTGACGTTGAGCGACACTAAAAGCTTCGTCAGTATCGGGAAGGACCTCTCCGAGCCGTGCGACTTCTTCAACCTACTTCTGGAGAAAATAGTTCGAGCTGCAGAACTAAATAGAGCAGGTATCATCTTCTACAAGAGTGTACAGCTGCTGGCGCATGCCGATGATATTGATACCATCGGCCTCAACACCCGTGTCGTTAGTTCTGCTTTCTCCAGACTGAACAAGGAAGCAAAGCAGATGGGTGTGGCAGTGAACGAGGACAAGACGAAATATCTCCTGTCATCAAACAAACAGTCGTCGCACTCGCAACTTATCTCTCACGTCACTGTTGACAGCCATAACTTTGAAGTCGTAGATAATTTCGTCTTTCTTGGAACCAGCGTAAACACCACCAACAATGTCAGCCGGGTAACCCAACGCAGGATAACTCTTACCAACAGGTGGTACTTCGGACTGAGTAGGCAATTGAGAAGCAAAGTCCTCTCTGTCCTCTCTCGACGAACAAAAACCAAACTCTATAAGCCACTCATAATTCCCGTCCTGCCATATGGTGCAGGGGCTTGGACGATAACAACAGCTGATGAGTCAATGTTTGCGAGTTTTCGAGAGAAAAGTTCTGTGAAAGATTCATGGTCTTTTGCGCGTTGGCCACGGCGAATATCGCATTCGATGGAACGATGAGCTGTACGAGATATACGACGACATTGACACAGTTCAGGAAATTAAAAGACAGCGGCTACGCTGGCTAGGTCATGTTGTCCGAATGGACGAAAGCACTCCAGCTCTGAAAGTATTCGGCGCTGTACCCGCCGGGGGAAGCAGAGGAAGTGGAAGACCTCCACTCCGTTGGAAGGACCAGGTGGAGAACCTGGAGACCTGGCTACGCTTGGAATGTCCAATTGGCGCCACGTAACGAAAAGAAGAAACGACTGGCGCGCTGTTGTTAACTCGGCTTTAATCGCGTAAGCGGTGTCTACGCCAATTAAGAAGAAGAAGAAGAAGAAGTTTCAAGGCGTATTTTGCTAACATTTTTCTCGACTAGCCTTTTTTTAACCATTGAAAATGTGTGTGGATTCCACGCAAACATTTTTTACAGTCAGATGTGCACGAAATATTGAATGTATGCTAGTCCCACTAATAGTTATATCAATCTCTCAAATCTCGCCAAAAATTTAATAAAGTTCATCGATGCTTTGTTGCTGAGTTAATCCACGTCGAAAGTTGTAAAAAATTACATAAAATCGCGATTTAATTCCATTTATTCGCCGAAATGAATATTTTAACTTACTACAAACAACAAATAGTGGTCGTATAACAAAGCGTTCGGAGTACATAAAAAATGTCAAACTTTACGATAAAGTTGTGTAGGGTTGCCAAATCCCGAAATGTAAAAGGCTACCTTCGTACAAGATACACTTTCCATAATATTAATAATCGACCCACCCTAATAGCTTCGCTTCACACTTTCATCGACAACAATTTCCAGCATTTTCCTAAAGAATTTTTGTTGTAGTTGGCGTAATTGCTGGTTTTCGGTTTCGCAATTTATAAAATTTGGGGTGGCAGGCATTACGGACATTACAGTTAGCGGAGGGACGAAGATGGAAAACACAAATTGTTTTCTCTATAAATTCTTTGCGATGAAGCGAACACGCTTTGTGTGACTATAAAACTATTGTTGGCAATTTGAGATTGTGCCCACCGGATAATGCAAGTAAATTTATTTGGTTTTTTTTCACATGTATATAAATATATCTAAGTGCATGAATATAAGATTATATGTATACATGAATTTGTATACGGGATTAGTGATCATAATGTAAACTTTGTTAAAGATTTTTTGAATACTCTTTGGGCAAGTGAAGCTTTGCTTTTCCCTTTCAATTTACTCTTATTCATGAATTCGCAATTTGAAAGTATGAATATGTGATGATTATTTTTGAGAAACGAAAATTGGTTGGTGAAATTTTAGCTTGAATTCAAAAATGAAAATTCTATGTTAAATGTATGGGAACCAAAAAAAAAAAAGTTGCGACCCTTTAGAGTAAAGCTACAGCGCCTGGCTTGAGGGAGGATTTTTTGTTTGTCAATCACTTACATTTGAGAATGTAAGAGTTGAAAAAAATTCAAAAAATTTGTTTAAGCTCCCTAATAGATATATATATGATCAGGGTGACGAGAAAAGTTGAAATACGGTTGATCGCAGTAGTCAGGGGCGCCTGTGGGAAAAAAATTTTTAAAAAATGAGAATGACCCTGCCCCTACTAAGTTTTTTATACATATCTCGGAAACTACTATAGCTATGTCAACCAAACACTATAGAGTCGTTTCCTTCAGGCATTTCCATATACAGTTCAAAAATGGAAGAACTCGGATAATAACCCGAAGCCCATAATAAGCTCATCTCCCATACAAAGATTAAGTTGAAAAGCACTAAACGGAAGCTGCACCCAGGCTTTTTTTAAAATTGAAAATGGGCGTGTCGTCGCTCACTTGTGATCCAAAAACCATATCTCAGGAAGTACTCAACCGATTTCAATAAAATTCAGTATATAATACTTTCTTAACTCCCTGATGACATATGCGAAATATGGGTGAAATCGGTTCACAACCACGCCTCCTTCTAATAAAACGTTATTTTCAATTCCATCTGATACCTTCTCTGTATAATATATACATTAGGAACCAATGATAAAAGCGGAATAAAACTTTACACAAACACAGTATTTGAGCTGAGATTACATATACCAAAGTGATTAGGGTGACTGAGATATCTTGATTGAGATATCTTGATGAAACTTGTCATGCGAGAGTATAAAATGTTCGGTAACACCCGAACTTGGCCCTTCCTTACTTGTTATCTTATAAAATCTAGTTTCAACCTGTACGAATTTTTATTATGGTGACCCACAACTGATATTTCACAAAAACATTGTTGCATTAAAATTTACAAGCTGCAAAATGAAAAACTCAATTTATTATTCAAACGCGATCGCCTTGTCTTCTGTCTGTCGAAATTCACACTGTCATTGTTTGTTTCACCTGTGTTAAATTGCTATGAATCACGGTTCTGTCGACGATTGACAAAAAAAGCGATCGAAATTGCGGAAAACAAAAAGCAATTGTTATGAGTTGATGATGCAAAAATAAAATAGATTAAAAATATCAAAACATTTGCACTCGAAATGTTTTCGTTTGACACTTTGTTTTTGTTTTATGCTTAGCTTGTCACTTTTTATAATTTTATGACCGATTTCATGGCACAAAAGTTGAACACAAAATGTGTTTTATTCATGCTTTATTGATAGAATCACACACACACACTGGCACACAATTTCATCGTAAAAATGTTACGCTCGAATAATTCTGTATTTTGAAATTGATTCGTCTGTTTTGGTGTTTTTCTGCCGAGCATTTGAGGGATTAGGCTTTTCATGTGCAGGCGAACAAATGTCCGAATTGCGAGTGACGCAACGCAGTAACGTGACAAACGCACCGACAATTTTGCCATAAATATTGTGCAAAAACTATGATATATATGTATGAATTCGCAAGAAATTCGCAAAAAGTGAGTGCAGTGAGAGGGAAAAAACAAGCGCAAATATTGAAGAAAGAAACTGGATGATTTAAGATTTTGAAATATGACAAATTCTAATATCCCAAGTATATGCATTTAGAAGTGTATACATATGCATACTTAAAACTTATATAGATCACACAGAAAAGTCACAAATACAATACCAACAGTTTTAGGAAAGCGGCTCCTTGCTATATGCAAAGATTTTCCTTGAAACTTTTGGTAGATTGGCTTTGAACGATATTCATAACAGAGTACCCTACACTAGCTTCTATAGAATACTTATTCCTTAACCAAATCTAGGAAATCGCTAAGCAAACCCCCTCCTTGTCATTCAACATGCACAACATATCCTTCATAACTAAAGAATCGCTTTTACCGAATCATGTCTGATCACAGAGTCATGAAAAGCAAACAAGATGGCTCAATGAATCCTGCGTTCTACATTGCCCCTAAATTTGATTTATGTGTATGATAAAGAATTCTTCACTTGACTCTTGCGTACTAGTTCAAGTTCATCTTCATATGGTGCTATAAAAGAGTAAGAAAATTTTTCTAGATTATTGTTTGAAATAAATTATACTAGAATAAAATATATTATATTCTTTACAGAAGTAAATTACATTAGACATCCTGGCAGAGGATAAATAAAAAACACATTTACATAATATCTATTAATAACACTAATCACAGAAGCAAATTCTTTTCTGAGCTGAAATCCAACGCTACGGCGCCTATTATGCAACAAAATTGAAAACTGCTCCATTTTATTCATAAGCCAATTTTCCCGCAAGCGAAACTTTAACTGTTTCATGCACAGCTAAGTTGTTACGTTCCAAACTAAACAGGACTTTTTGAATCTAGCGCCCCCTGCTGCCGCCAGGGCGGGTGCATTAGAATTTGCTATCTTTATCGATTCTCCTGTGAGAATTTCACGACATTTCATTCATTGGAGGTGAAGTTATTGCCTTTTTAGTGTCAGTATGTTTGTATGTTTGTGTTATGCGAAAATGAGCTTCGAACAAAGAGCCAACATTGAATTTTGTTTTAAAATTGGTTCAACTTTTCAATTGACGTTTCTATTGATGAAACAAGTTTGTGGCAATGATTGCTTATCTCGTAGCAGAGTGCACAAGTGCTTTCAACGTTTCCAAAGTGGTCGTGAGGACATAAATTACGATCAACATGTGGGCCAATCAAAATCCGTGATCGCCGGAAATTGCATCGAAGCTGTGCGCGAATTCATCAAAAATCGGCCGAAATCATCATTGAAATTCATGTGTGCACGGTTTGATCCGCCCAAATTGGTTGACGACCAAAAATTACTCAGAATCCAACAACGATCGAGACTTGTGACCGATTATTTGATCAAAAATCACATTTTAACCATTAAACACTCCCTGTATTCACATCGTGTGACTACTTCTTTTTCGGAAAAGTGCATTTGCCAACGTAGAGGCTATTCAAAAGGCTTGCACCGCCATACTGGCGGCATAAGGGCCAACGAGCTAAAACATGTTCGGCGTGCTTTTGGACCATGCAAAAAGCTGTATTGAAGCAGACGGAGCCTATTTTGAATAAAATAAATTGATTTTGCCGAAGAAACCATTTGTTCTGTTTATTTTTTTTAAGTCTTGTTTACTTGGGAACGCTCCTTGTAGTTAGAGTTTTCTTCAATTATTTTCAGTTGCAGAAATTTATCCTTTTCAAGTGATTACATGGGTTTACGTCTTTCACAACATCGATTTTTTTGACTTTACTGGGCATGGTACCGAAAGACCCTTAGGTACCCTTAGCGTGCAGTACGAGGTGTGTTCAAAAAGTATCGCGAATTTTGAATTTTCGCGGAATACGTATACGAGTATTCGAATTTCGAATTTTTTGTGGCGTTATGTTGGTACTCATATCTCTCACTTATGCCGACAAGCTCGGCCATTTTGAATGTTCATTTAATTGTTGACAGCTGCTTTGCTTGCACGTGTTTTGGATCGTCTTCGATTTTTAAATATTCAAAAAAATGTATGAAAGAACCTGTATCAAATTTTGTGTGAAAAACGAAATTAAGTGCGCGGATGCATTCCGAATGTTGACTATGGCATACGGAGAAGCTACCTTGGACCGAAGCAACGTTTATCGGTGGTACAAAATGTTCTCAGAAGGCCGAGAAGATGTGACGAAAATTGACTTTTGCACCACGATTCGCGATACTTTTTGAACACACCTCGTATGAATCGTGAAAAAACTTAAAAGTACTTCGGAATTTAATAAAACAAACTACTACATCGATCATTTTGGAGGATATATTTACACATGTTTTAAGAATACACAGTGAAACTTTTGAAAATGAAATATATGTTTAAGTTATGCAAGATTTTCGACGCCGCTTAAAAAGCCAGTAGAGTGCAGTGATTCCTTCTCGGTGGATGAGAGCTAAAAATAAAAAAAAAATCTTTAAACTAGAGACATTCTACGACATCGGCAAAACGGCGTGGTTTTTTTTTAATACTAAATGGAGCACCTAGCAGTAAGTAGTTCTACAAATTTTAGAAGCTCACGTTAACCCTACTTTTGATGTCTTAAGTTTAATATTCCTTAAATCTCACAGAAACTTCCATCTTTAAAGCCTATAAAATTCAGTCGTTCCCCCAGAACGCTCTCCGGCTTCGTACTTATTGTTGTTTTGTATTTATAGAATTTATGTAATAAAACGATGTGTTATACAACAACTGGTTCTCACCTGTAATCAAGTCATGAACGTTTTCAAGTTCGCCCACTTCAACAAAACCAACAACTCGCGTACATAAATGCACTTAAGCCGCGTCTACTGGTTTCCAGCGATCCTACCATATTTGGCCATAAACCATAAACAATCAAAACAAGCAATAACAACAACACTAAAAGCAATAAACGATTACACGTCGCTTTAACGTCACAGATTGAATTGCAGTTCGCAGTTTGGATGTTGGAATTGGGAGCGTGTCACAAACTGCTCGCTTTGGCATTTAATGGCGAAAACTTATTTTTGCAAAGTTGTTGTAATTACAATTAAGTAAGTTCAACTTACATTTTGTACATATTCATTCCGTGTGGTGTTTGTTGTAATCGATAGTGGTGATTCATAAGCGCTAAGTAATAAACGCCGCGTGGTGAAGAAGCAGCAGCGCGTCCGCTGCAATGGCGGCTTCCATATTTGGGTCGAAAAGTTGTTGTGTCACTGCTGAGCTACTGTTCGGCATGATTCAGGAGTTTGAAACGAATGTGGGCTGTATTTTTGTAAACATGCCGATATTCCCAAGTATTTACTTCGATATAAATATTTATTTATAAGTCTGGCAAGTCTAGGTTATACGGCATATAGCGGCTCAGAAGTGAGCGGCGCAGCATTCTTTTGTCATATTTGGATTGACTATACTCGAATTAGTTGATTGTAAACAATTGCATAATATTATTACCTATCTATGAGAAGAAAAACTATAATATTGTTCAAGTATGAAAATAAGTATAAACACATATATCCTTTTTGAACTATTAATTCCATGAATTAACCCACGAGTTTATGAGTCAAATTGACAACAAATTTAGACACACGTTATGTTTCATGGAGCGTTTGTTTAATGCCATTTAGTCGGTGTTCCCAGCTTCGAAAAGTAAAGTTATTATTGCTATGCATTTTTTACTCAAAGAATGTTCCTCTTGTCTCGCTTTTAGTTATCGAGTGTTTTATAAACTTCATCGTAATATGGCAAGTTGTTCATTTATATCTGTTAACTGCAGTCTTTCCAGTCAGACAAAAAGTATGAAAAGTTTCAAACAAAGTGGAAAAAAAAGTGTCTCTTAAACATTTACTTGAAATATTGTGTTCTGTCATTATTGGATTGTATTTAACATATTTTCTCAGACCTGGATGAAAATAGTTACTTGTCATTATATGAGGATAGAGTCTTGTGTAGAAGCTCACGCAAGTGAGAAAAGTTCTCTGATTTTAATTCACTTGGGAGTGGCCAGACACAATTCTTTTACAAGTGGCTCAAGCAGCTCACGACTTCCGGTCTTAGTCCAAGTATCCTCTGGGTAGCCAAAGAACATCCGCTTAAAGGCGAGCTAAAGTGAGAATGCCATACCTCCCGCCACGTGAAAAACGCCCCAATGATAATCTCGAAAGCAATGTCTACGCCAGTAAAGAAGAAGAAGAAGATTATGCAACCAGACTGCCACCATTTGAACAAATAATAAATTATTTATTTAGACTTTATTATTTTAAGAATGAAGTAAAAAATATATGTATATATGTATACATATGAAAAATATTTCTATAGAGTTTTTGTGATTACATACATATAGTCTCGCTTACGCCTTTTCGAGGAAAAAATATTTCTACCCATAATTAGTTATCAAATAATCAGTAGCCTCAATCAACCTATCCTTTAAAACGTTCTAATTCTTAAACGCGATAGAAGCACTACCTGTATTCTAACATATTCTCTAGTCTAACTGTGTTCTTTAAATATAAACGGCGGCGGCCATTAATTGTCAAAATATTCTCAGGACCATAGATTTTTTATCACTTACATCGCTTTTATTTAGATGTACCATGTCGGGGTTAACGCAGACCGGTAAAAAACGTTCTTCTCAATTCTTTGATTTTGCAAATAAGATATTTTAAACGGACTTCCGTTCAAAGTTCAGACTCAGTGTAAGCGATAGTGCTCCCGAGCTCAGAACTCGGAAGGTTTAACTAGAAATCAGTCGCTCTGAAGACTAAAACTTTCCATTATAGACCGGTGTATATACTATTTAAAAAAGCGATAAGCATTTTTGACATAGTTTAATATCGTAACATATTTTAATCGTTAAGAGAATATACTATATATTAGATTAGATATTTTTTAACAAAACTGAAGGGAAAGGACCTTCTAATTTATGGTCAGCTTTTGAACAATATGTTCATGAAATTTTTGCTGTTGGGTCTAATTTGAGCGTCATCTTCTCCCAAAGGTACATGTATGGGTGCTATATCTGAGACCGAACTACTTGTGAGCGATTGCAAATTCCTTCTCATATATCCCACAAATTTATGCAATTTTGTCTAATTAGGTTTTCAAACTGCTTATTTGGATGAGGTATATATTGAATGGATATCGAATTGTTGAAACAAGCTTTTGTTTCAGAGCACCAGGTCTAAGTCTGTAAAGTTACGAAACAATTTGTAATGTAAGGGAAGTCAATGTTGAAATATTATATTCGTTCTTTTACATATTGAGATGCTAAAATCTTATACTAAACAAATTTCAACTCGATATGCATACCCAGATGTCTTATATAATGTAACAAAAAAGTACCTAGAAATTGTAAATAAAACGCAAAATATTTAATTATTCATCAATGTATTTTGTCGCCTTCAAAATCAGCCCCACAAGATGTATTACACTTATTCCAACGATTTTTCCTGTCTCCGAAACACTTTTCATACGCATTTTTTGTGACGGTCTTTAGCCTTCATAAAATATTTTTTATCTCTTCGATCTTCTTTGAATTGCTGGAGCAGCAATTTCAGTTTATCGGAGCGAATGGAGCGAGAACACGTGTCATACCAAAAATAGGGGTCGAGCTCTCGTGCCATTTCTCTAACACTTTCCTAAGGCTTTTCAAGCATGTCTTCATCGACCTCTCGACCGTGTTTGAAGGCCTTGTACCACTCGTAGGCTTCTGCTTTTGAAAAAACTGAACCAGCGTAAGCCTTTTTCAACAGTTACAATGACTCCTCATAATTTTTTTAGAAATACAATATTTAAGAAAAATCCTATGTTCGATATCCTTATCCATTCTAAAAAACCGCAACGCACTACTGAGATGTAGCTACTTAAACAGCTGCTGTACGCAATCTGGTTGACAGATCGCCTCACATTTGGCATAGTAATGAAAGACCAACTTAGCAAAATACAGTTTTTTGCAATATTGAAATTTAAATTACATTTCCGGGTACTTTTTTGTCACAATTTATGTATGTCTAAATATTTTTGAAACTGCGCCGCGCTTAATAAGTTTATAGCCACAAAAGGAATAAAAATTGTAAAATAGGGAATATAAATAAATCTACAATTTTTGCAATGCAATTATAATATATGGCCCCGTCAAACATATATTTATGGACAAATTGATATGAAAAAAAACTATTTATAATACTAAATATACTTAAATATTTTCAACCAAAAATATGAAAAAATAAAAATAAATTTTTTAAATAATAAATGTTTACATCTTTATATCGAAAAGTTATATTTGTAAGTATACCCAAATACATATATATTATGTAAAATATGTATTTATTATATGAAAATATAATACGTACGAAAATGATTGACAAATATACATTAGGGTGAGTCAAATGAAACGAATGATTTTTTTTTTGCTTCGCAATCTGAAAAATTGGTTTATAGGCAACTCTAAGAAAGCTGTCCTGGTATGAGCTCTTAATTATATAACCCAACGTTTATCCTTTTCCCACCAAACCAACGCGAGTAGCACATCCGCAGCAGCTAAGAATATAATACCAGGCATTTCTCTACGACTAGTAAAAGTAGATTTATTAATAAGTTTCTAACGACAAGAATATGGAGGAAGAGTTAACCTAGAATCCGATCTAATAAACCCTAAGGCGAAAAGTAAAAATTGGTTTTGAACTAACTTGTCAGATTGGATTTGGTAACTAAGGTTCCTTACCATATGCCAATAAAGGTTTAACTAACGTTGTAAAAAGTTGTTTAATAACATACGGATCGCTATATGTTTTAAAACAATGTTTAAGAAATTTGGAAATGCCTTTTTTCTTTCAAGATTAAGATTAATTAAAATTAAGCTTAGGGTCCGGCCGATAGCCCATGATGCTAGTGCTGCGTATTTTCTTAAGTTTGTATAATAATTGTATTATTATGTAAGCTTTTATAAAAWAAAAAAAAAAAAAAAAGCTTTGGGTTTATAGTAACTTCCAAATCAACAAGGATATACACTTGCTCAAGTCAATAGTATTTTATTAAATAAGGAGAGGGGAAGCCAGATCTACGAGAAAATCACAGTGCCTTACATTTTTGAGATTCAATGCCAAATAATCTATCTATCTATTACACCAAGCAACCAAATTGCTTAGTCTGTTCTGCAAACATAATGGAAATAATGCGTTTGTCACTTAACCTGATAGATTTGTTTCAACGCGGTCAGAAATTTGGAAATCGTACATATGGAGTTAACGAAATCAAAATAATTTTTGATTATGTACAATATAATTTTTAAAATAATTTTAGTAGATTATTTATAACTTTCGTTTAAGTCCGGATGTTGTCGTCTCAGTGCAGAATATTTAGAATAGTTGACAAATGAACCAATTCATTTAAATTTTTTAAAAGCTAGAGTTTTTCGTTTTTTTTTTTAATTTATACAACTCTTTCGAAAACCATGGGAAGGTCTTCCACCAAACGGTTTTCTCTCGGTTTCTTATTATCAGATTGAAAAATTCATAACTCGCTTCCAACTATTTAAAAACAGATTTACTTTTATGGATTTTGTAGGTATGGTAAATTGTATGATCTTCAGAAAATATGTACAACGTTTTTTCATAAACCCAATCATTCAAAAGATATTAATTCGGTTTTTTACCCACCCCAATGTACATACATACACATGTATTTATTATATTCCAACTTATAATATAAGAATCTTTGAAATTCAGCTGTCAGCAGGCTTTCTAATTTTCCATAGATGAATTCACTAGATCTTGCTCATCCAATTTTTGTTCCATTCATAGCTATAAAGACGGCAATATAATATTCGCAAATGATGAGCGATCTCTAGCCAATATAGCGCGATCGCAAGCGATAATTGGCAATGCACGGAATGGGCAGCGTCTGGTTTCTGCTGCCGGCTGCCGCTCGCAGCTGCTTCCAATTCCACCGAACGGAAAGCGCCCACACATTAGCTGTCAGCCGCAGCCGTTGTTGAGTGTTGTGTATGCATAAATAGTATATATGGATGAATATGTGTGTCAGATGATCGGTATGTATAATATATGCAGTCGTATATTATATAGAAAATATATTTATCTATCTATCGCCTACATGCATATCTACATGTAATATTCTCATATACTTTGTATATATATGTACACGTAAGTATGTACCAATATGCAAAATATGAATATGTATTTACTTTTACTCATAAACGCACAGCATCGCCGATCATTCGCCTCATTGGACGGCATTACTCATTGTGCTTATTTCTGCAAAGCTTGAAGAATTCTACAATAGAATGACATTGAATCTGGGCGATAGACAATGCGGCAGTAAATAGGCATTGCTAAACAAATATTTGTAAATCATATTTGGCATATCATCATCTATAACTTAAATAGGCGATCAATATTGAGAAATAAATCACCTTATTAAAGGTATTAAGTATTAATCCTCTTTCATGAAATCATCTTTGACTTTCTTGAGTCGGATTTGTATGACACAAGTCCCATTTTATAAACGCCCAGTCATAAGTTGAGCCACTCCTACTGGCCTTGTTGACTAAACGTCTGCAGGATTTCCTAGAGTTCTATAGTCCACAAGAGAGATTTCTCTCTTTCGAGTGCAACTTACTAGTAGTATGCTGCAAAAAATGTCCCTTTAAATCGACATTTTTAAAATTCAGTCATCATTTGACTTATTTAATCACTTCATATGCATCTACACACCAATAATGCCTCTCAAAGAAAAAATATTAGACCGACGTTAAAACATGAAAGACTGTAGTAATGTTATTGGAATACACCACGCCAATGAGGCTGGAGAGTTGCTGATTTTTTCAGATAAAAGGAAAAAATAGTAGTATGGAATTATTCTTCGTAACGAATATGTAACAAGTGACGGTTTTTTGGGGTTATTAATCTCCAAAACAAATACCTGCTGAGGCTTAAATTGTATCAAGATTACGATCCAAAATAAAAGTGCTTTTGTGCAGAAACTAGGTACTGAAAAAGTGCAGCAAAGATATTGATTCGTATGCTCAAAGAATCCTTAACAATCGGTGAGGTTAATGCTATTTCTATTTGCCAAAATATGTTTTAGGCTATACCACAACCCGCAACATTAATGGTAACATTAAATTGCTTATAACTTACATATGTATATGTATTTATATACACATATATGAACAAAATTCAGACCATGCCCAGGAGCACTCAAAAAAACATTTAATTCTCATGAAACCAACAACAATTTGTAAGAGGTCGCTGTATAGCTAAAAGATCATTTGGTATTTCTTTGATTGTTTCTCCAATTCTCATACACTTTAGATTCAATTTCATACAAATAGTTTAACTTTGATGAAGTTTAGTCATCGCTTCTTGGTCTTATGGCAAAGATAAATGATGGGTCTTCCATCGACGAGCAACAAATGTGAAACTTGAAGACAAAACATTCCCTCCTCAGGGTTGTGCGCTGGTTTTGGGACTTCCACGTAAAAACTCTATCAATGAAAAGGAAGCAACAGCTTCGGATAAGATAAACCCTTTTGATTACGACTCCTGAAGAAGTATTTAGTATTATGATTTAAGGGTGTAAATGTCCGGTCCCTTAATTGGAAAGTTGCCGCTGTCCAGCTGATTGCTGTCTTCATAAGGAGACGGCTGACATCGCCGCCGTCCAAGAAGTGCCACGGTGGGAAGTGTGATGGAGGGGGCAAACTTCGTCTGGGATTAAACGACGAGTCCTATCATTCACCACGGTGGATGAACGTCCAGCCACATTCCGCATCAAAGCGAAGCCTTCAACTCTGATTTATGCCCGCGACCCGACGAAAGAGAATGATGATATGAACAAAAATATCTTCTATGAACGCTTGGAGTGCACCTAATGATATCTCCCACCGCCACGATGTCAAAATCGTGCTTTGCCAGTTTATCGCCAGGGTAGACCAAAAAGATATCTTTAGCACAACTGTCAGTAAATTCAAACTCCATGATGAAACAAACGGATTGAAGCTGATCGACTACGCCGGATAGAAAAGCTGCGTTCACAACAGACAGCCGAACGAATTTTTATTCTGAGGGAACTCTTCAGCAACTCGATATAAGGGAGCTGTTGGACGGCATTTCACGCTTCCTACGCAGTGGAGAAAAAACAGACCGTCTTCCTCGAAACGTTACAATCTACCACAACACTTACGGAATAGGATAGATACCGAAAGTTAAAGAGGAAAGCGAGACGCATTTGCAGGAAAAAAAGAGAGAAGCCGAAACACAGGGAACACTTCTCCAGCCTACTGAATGGCATTGAAAGCGTAACGCCTGAACCCGATTCAACAATGGATAGCGATGGAGCAGACGTTTCATAGCCCAACCATGAGGAAGTTCGAATAGCTATTACCCGTCTATGTATTGCAGGCCGTGCTACTCAAATAAGGTGGCGAAGGACAGTTAAGGTGCAAGCATCAGCTTCTTTGAAGCTTATCGGCGGACGAATGAGTGCCCGACGATTTAAGTGTGCTCTGCTCAAAAAAGGAGATCAGACAATTACCGTGGGGTAAGCCTCATATTGTGTGAAGGATTGAAGCCCACAGTCAACAAACAATTGGACCGTAATCAATGCGGATTCAGGACTGGTAAATCAACAACTGAAGATCCGTGAAAAGATTATCGACACACCACCTCTGCGTCCATTTTAAAGCTTCTTTCGACAGCACGAAAGGAGGATCAGAAGCTCCGTCAGGATCGAGAAGGACTTCTCCGAGCCGTTCGATACCAAGCGAGGTTTCAAACAAAATGACTTCCAATCGTTCGACTTCTTAAATACGTATACTGCTCCAGAAAACGATTCGAGCTGAATAGAGAAAGTACAATATTTTACAAGAGTGAACAATTTCTGGCGTATGCCTATGACATCAATAACATCGGTTGGACGCCACTCCGTTGGAGAGACCAAGTGGAGAAGGACCTAGCTACACTTGGAATCTCAATCGGCGCCAAACAATGAAAAGGAAGAACGAGTGGACAGAGAATGTTAGCCCTTTCTAGCATCCAGATCTTTTAATATAAAAAATACTATGATGTAAACCTTTCATTTGAATCGTCTAATGGAGAAGTTCACCGGAAATGGTAATGGGTTTATTTATATGATTTTTTCCTTTCGAGTGTGCAAATCAAGAACCAACTAATATAACGGGATAAAACTTTGCGCGAATAATGCCTTAAGAGTATATCACTTTATTGCCAACAAATTTTCAAATCCAACAAAATATGTTCAAGACCCTAGATTACAAATATTTGGACCAAAGAATTTATAGTTGACTTTTTAACGAAAATATTGGTCATGTGTCAGATTTTGAATTGAAAATTTGAGAGAATCATTTCTCGATATAATATGCCTTTGTGTTAAACATGGGATGAATCGGATTAATACTTCTATTAGCCTTCATATACCTAATATGAAGATTTTAGAACTTGCCGGTGACTTAAAATCGGAGAAAAAGCGTCCTAGCCTCAAAAAAGTCCAAGTGGAGGTCTTCCCCTTCCTCTGCTTACCCCGGCGTGGACAGCGTCGAATACTTTCAGAGCTGGAATGTTTTGTCCATTCGGACAACATCACCTAGCCAGCGTAGCAGCTGTTTTTTAATTCGCTGAATTATGTCAATGTCGTCATATATCTCGTACAGCTCATCGTTCCATCGAATGCGATATTTGCCGTGGTCAACGCGCAATCTTTCGCAGAACTTTTCTCTCGAAAACTCGCAACGTCGACTCATCACCTGTTGTCATCGTCCAAGCCTCTGCACCATATAGCAGGACGGGAATTACGAGTGACTTATACAGAGAGGACTTTGCTTCTCAATTGCTTACTCAGTCCGAAGTAGCACCTGTTGGCAAGATTTATACTGCGTTGGATTTCCATGCTGACATTGTTGGTGGTGTTTACACTGGTTCCAAGATAGACGAAATTGTCTACGACTTCAAAGTTATGACTGTCAACGACAACTGTTTGTTTGATGACAGGAGATATTTCGTCTTGCCCTCATTCATTGCCAGACCCATTTGTTTTGCTTCCTTGTCCAGTCTKGAGAAAGCAGAACTAACAGCGCGGGTGTTGAGGCCGATGATATCAATATCATCGGCATACGCAAGCAGCTGTACACTCTTATAGAAGATTGTAACTTCTCTATTTAGTTCTGCAGCTCGAATTATTTTCTCCAGAAGTAGGTTGAAGAAGTCGCACGATAGGGAGTCTGAAACCTCGATTGATATCGAACGACTCGGAGAGGTCCTTCCCGATTCTGACGGACCTTTTGGTGTTGCTCAACGTCAGTTTACACAGCCGTATTAGTTTTGCGGAGATACCAAATTAAGACATCGCGGCATAAAGGCAGCTCCCTTTCGTGCTGTCGAAAGCAGCTTTGAAATCGACGAAGAGGTGGTGGGTGTCGATTCTCCTTTCACGGAACTTTTCTAAAATTTGGCGCATGGTGAATATCTGGTCGGTTGTTGATTTTCCAGGTATGAAGCCACACTCATAAGGTCCAATCAGTTTGTTGACGGTGGGTTTAATCTTTCACACAATACGCTCGATAGAACCTTATAAGCAATGTTGAGGAGGCTTATTCCACGGTAGTTGGTGCAGATTGTGGGGTCTCCTCTTTGTGGATTGGGCATAGCACACTTAAATTCCAATCGTGGGGCATGTTTTCGTCCGACCATATTTTACAAAGAAGCTGATGCATGCTCCTTATAAGTTCTTCGCCGCCGTGTTTGAATAGCTCGGCCGGCAAACCATCGGCCCCCGCCGCTTTGTTGTTCTTCAGGCGGATAATTACAATTAGAACTTTTTCCTTGTCGGGCAATGGATCGTCTCCTCCATTGTCATCGATTGGGGAGTCGGGGTCGATTTCTTCTGGCGTTGTGCGTGCACTGCCATTCAGCAGGCTGGAGAAGTGTTCCTTCCATAATTTAAGTATGCTCTGTCTGTGAAATCATTCGGCTGTCTGTTGTGATTGCAGCTTCTCGACGTCGAACCTTCCTTGTGTTTGATGGTGTTCGGTTTTTGCTGCACAGAGGCGGGTGCGAATCTTGGCTGCAACAAGATTGTGGTCCGAGTCGATGTTACGACCTCGGAGCGCGCGCACATCTAAAACACTGGAGACGTGTCTTCCGTCTACCACAACATGATCTGTCTGGTTGGAGGTTTTTCGATCCGCAGACAGCCAGGTAAGTTGATGAATCTTCTTATGCTGGAATCTAGTACTACAGATAACCATATTTCGGTCCCCGGCGAAGTCGMTMAGCCTCAATCCATTTGGAGATGTTTCCTCGTGGAGGCTGAATTTACGGACCGTAGTGCCAAAGATACCTTCTTTTCCCACCCTAGCGTTAAAGTCGACAAACACAATTTTAACATCGTGGCGGGGGCAGCTTTCATAAGTGCTTTACAAGCACTCATAAAAGGCATCTTTGGTCACATCGTCCTTCTCTTCCGTCGGAGCGTGGGCGCAAATCAGCGGAGAACCTCACTTTGATGTGGATTGTGGCCAGACGTTCATCTCCCACCACGAATCCCACACCAAACTTGCGCTCCTTTATATGGCCACTGTAGTAAATGCTACAAGGACCTACTCGTCTCTGTCCCTGCACCGTCCGTCGCATTTCTTGGACGGTGGGGATGTCAGCCTTTATTTTCACGAGGACATCAACTAGCTGAACAGCGGCACCTTCCCAATTAAGGGACCGAACATTAGAGGTACATGCCCTCAGTTCGTAGTCCTTATTTCGCTTGCCATGGTCGTCATCAAAAGGGGTCTCACTCATCCGAGGCTTATTGTTTCCTTTCATTGGGGGTGGATTTTTTACATGGCGGGTCCCAAGCCCAGCGTACAATCCCATGTAGGGGATATTTCGCCTTCTCACTTTAGCTCGCCTGAAAACGGATGTTCTTAGGCTACCCAGAGGATACTTGGTCAAAGACCGGAAGTCGTGAGATGCTTGAGTCATATGTAAAATAATCGTTTGTGGCCACTCCCAAGTGAATGGCGATCAGAGAACTTTCCTCACTTGCGTGGACTTCTACACATTACTCCATCTTCCATTTTTCCATATTAAGAAGGCCTAATTAGTGCTAGAAAGAACTAGTGAAACGATCCCGTTTTTCACATAAGAAATGCATATGTGAAGGGTATTATAGCTTCGGTTCAACCGAATTTAACGTTGCTTCTAGGCCATTTAAGAAGACACAGTCCATAGTTGAACGAAAAACTGTGAAGTTCTCTTCCTAACAAGTTTTTAAAGTGGAGAAGTTACATAATGGGCTATGTAAAGGAGCTCTCATAATGGTGAAAGCAGGTTTTGAATGAATTAATTACTTCTGCCCAATATATCACACTTTTTATGAAAATATTTCACTTTCCTTTTAAGCAATAAATACAGCATTTTTCGTAATCATTTCGCAACGCTTCACCCACATAGTTATGCAGATATGTAAGTATGTAGTATGTACAACAATTTCACCCAGAGCTATGGGAGGAATTCAATGGATACTTACGTATGGACATAAACACATATATATAAATATATTACATAAGTATATGTTTGTATGTATATGCGTCTAAGTTTTACCGTTTTCGGCTTGTTAATTAATTATCATCACGCTTCGGTTTACAATTCAAACAAATTTATATATTTCTGTGCATGTGTCTGTGTGTGAGGGCATTCGCGACTAGTCAATTGAAATTGCATTGAGCAATATATGAATGAAATGAAATTTTATTAAGGAAAATTCGTCACACTGGCATAACGCAAATTGCTATGCCAATCAAGTGGCTTATTATAGTGTTGAAAATCAAAAAAATAAAAAAAAAATTCCGAAAAAATTGCAAAGCGATTGTAGCCACCGACTTGGCATGGCACGTCTTGCTTTGGCTTAGCGAATGTAAATATGTGTGTGTGTTGGTGTGTTTCAACCATACAAGGTGTGCCGGTAAAATCAAAACCACATGTACACATTTTTAACCTGAACAGCAAAGAGAACAACAACTAGCGTCTTGGAGTGTCCACATTTTTGTGTCGTCACAGTCTGCAAAGCAAATAATGAATTGAATTCAATTACGCACTCGCTCAATTACTCACACACACATACATACATATGTATGCACATATACACACACTTGCACATATTTACACCCAAGAGTAAGCAGTTGCTCAGGTCAAACACGCTGTCACCTCTTTGGACTCACTTCCTGCGCGTTGAACTCACCATCGAGCAACACCAATCGCACTGTATTGCCCAGAAGCATGCAAATGCGAATGCGAAATCACGCAAAACACAACAAACAAACCATCGGCAAAAGAAAACGTAAAACCTCACGTGGGCTGTGTTAAGCCGCGCTTAACATTGGTCCGGCTGCGCTGCTTGGGCTGGAGTTCGTTCACTTGGACGCCTCGGCGGTGCCCACGTACTTAGTTGTAGCTTTGTTGTTGTATTATTTAGTGTTGTTGTTGTAACAAAATAAAACATGTAATGAAGTGTTTATCGTTCGCAAAATCAAAACGATCGAAATGGCGATTTTAACAATAATTATAAATGTCATTTGCCAGCAGTGTGCGCCGTGATTAACAAATGTAATTTGGTAATTTAAAAACGAAACTCGAACTTCRTACAGCTTTAAGTTGGGATTTCCTCAATTAAATAGGTGTTTAATGAAGCGTGGTTTGAAGTTTTAAAAGAGATGGCGAAAAATCTGCATTTATTTGATTACTTAATATAAGACTCCTCTCACCTCACGATCATTTCCTTTGAATTCGTAAGCAAAATGTTGAACCGAACATATTAACTAAACCAATCTTATGACTTTTAACAATATCGGCACTCCGTTATATGCAATTATTAGTTGCGGATGGGGTAATTTGCAAGGGCCCCTATTTTCCTCACCAAGGCACAATATTTATACCTAATTAAGTATCCAATATTTGGGTGCTTGGCGAAGCATAAAACCGCCAGAAAATCTGGCCGATATTTTCGACCAGCTTTATGCACGGACGTAACTTAGGGGTAAAGAGTCACTCGCAATAGAAAATTGTTCAACATTTCTTTATTTATTGGATCTGCTTTTTGTTTTGAAAGCCTAACAATAAGTTGTAAAATCTTAAATCTATTTAAAAACTAGACAGTCTCAAGCAAGTGATTGAGCTGTTTTGTTCATACGTTGTTCTTGAGTACTTACTTCTTTTTTTAGGCGTGTTTGATCGCAGAAATGTACAAAATCATTAACCAATGGGTTTGGGTGATCTTGGAGTTTAGATAGATACAGGGTGGCTCAAATATAATCTTCCTATCAGAATATGCTATAAATTTTGCAATTGACCTCTAATATCAGTTCTATTATGACATTTGTGTAGTAAACACATGCGAAATACACGTAAATAAACAATGGAACGCTACACTGTGTGCCACAACTGATGTACTGAAGGATGCATTTCCCGGGCGCCTAATCTCCCGTTTTGACGATTTGCACTATCCACTCCAGATTTCTTTTTGTGGGGTTTTTTGAAGTCGCGGGGTTATGTCAACAAGCCTCAGACTCTTGCAGCTCTTTAAGACAATATCCGTCAAGAATGTGAGAACCTATCGCTGGAAGTTCTGGCCAAAGCGATGGAAAAGGCCATAAAAAGGGCTCAAATGACAATCAACTCTGGCGACGGCCGTTTACATGATATCATATTCCCGACTTGATATAAAATAATTTAAAATACCGAATAAAAATAATCCACAAGCAGAATCAAAGCTTTTCAAAAACATCGGAAGGTTACTTTTGCGCCGTTTTCGATTGGAAGCTTTGTATTATATTTATCAATATAAGTTGCATAAAACCACTATCTTGTTGCAGCCAAAATTCGCACCTGCCCCTGTACAACAAAAACACACGACAACAAATACAAAGAAGGTTCGACTGCAAGGCTGCAATCACAACAAATAGCTGAACGATTTTCTAATCGGCTTGCTCTCCTGCTCTCTGAGAGCACTGCTCAACAACTCGGTATAAATGAACTGTGGGACTACATTTCAAGATCCTTCAGCTACAACTGAAACCATTGGTATTCGGAAAATGCAAAAGAACAGCTGGTACGATGAGGAGTGCCACAACACATTGCAGATGTAATAGATAGCGAGACGCATTTACAGACAGAAAAAAAGACAGGCCAAAATGCGGTTGACTGACAGGGGTAATGCTCGAAAATTCTACGAAAAAATACGGCGACTAACCGAAGGTTTCTAGACCGGAGTATTCTCTTGTAGAAGCCCCAGAGGTGATCTAGTGACTGATGAACAGAGCATACAAAATAACGCCAGAAGAGGCGAACCCGATTCACCAATCGATAACGATGGAGCAGCCGTCATTCCATTGCCCGAAAGATTAAAGCCCAGTATTAATAAACTGATGGGACCTTATCAGTGTGGCAACACCAGAAGATCCGTCAGGATCGGGAAGGACCTCTCCGAGTTGTTCGATACCAAACGAGGTTTCAGACAAGGGACTCTCTTTCGTGTGACTTCTCCAACCTTTTTCTGGAAAAAAGAATTCGAGTTGCTGAACTAAACCGAGAGGGTACAATCTTCAATAAGATTATGTAGCTGTATTGATATCATTAGCCTCAAAAACCACGCCGTTAGGTTTGCTTTCTCCACACTGAATAAGGCCTTAACTTCGAGGTTGTAGATAATTACTTCTATCTTGGAACGCAGAATGATCGATGACAACATCTGAAGAGCGGCGTTACAAATTTTCGAGAGAAAGCTTCTATGGAATACTTATGGGTTTTCGCGAATTAAAAGACAGCGGCTACCCCGGCTAAGTCATGTCGTCCGAATGGATGAAGACGCAATACACATCAAGGAAACCAGAGGGAGAGAAAAGCCTCACCTTCATTGAAAAGATCAGAAAGAGAAGCATCTGGCTTCACTTGAATTCTCCAATTGGCGCAAAATACCGAAAAGGAAGCATTAGTGGGGCAGTAATCTCTTTATTTGATTCATTTCGATCCGGCAAGTAACTTCTTCTTGGAAACGAAAATAATTTGCACGGTTCATTGGCGGTCTGCCAATGCAAGATCATGAACTTCTGTCTGTCACTCGACATCATTGGAGATATTCAAGCGCTCTTTGAATTCAATACATGTCTTCGCTTCTAAAACCTATAATCGAATTACAGAACTCGGAAAAAGCTTTAAAGAGGATATTGGGCTCCACGAATATACATTTACATGAATATCATCATCACGTTGTTGCTGAGGTGACACTCAAAGATCCATTTCACAAACAATATTTTCATGAATGTTGTTGTTTCTTTTTCTTTAGATATATGTACATATGTCAAAGTACAACTGAATACACATATCTATTGATGAATGTATGTTTGACCACATTTATTGTGGTTGTTGTCTTCAATTACGCCGTTGAACCCATTTGGTGGCCGTTACGGAAATAGGAAAGCCACAACAGCAATACACACAACAACAACCCAATGAGAATAGATGCTGTGCATAAGTATATACTGATTTGTGTGAGATTTTCTTTTGCGGTTTTCAGTATTTTCATTTCTGTACTTGATGGGCAGCAGGCAGCCGGTGGGGGAACCTCGAAGATTGAACATAAACGGCAAGCGTGTTGGGTTAAGCACAAAGAGAGCGCATGTGGGAAATGAGTGTGAAATGAGAGAGCGTGTTGAGAGTCGATTTTTTTCGAAATAGTTATGTTTGAAGGGCGCGCGTTGTGGTTCAACATGCAATACGGAAGTGCGCTCGTGCGCCCATTCTAATATTACCACGTTCGATTCACACTCTGCAACACCCATTCCCATTACCACAACAGCACATTCCCGTCGCGCAATTAGACAATGACCTTTGTGGAATTTATGTGAGTCACTGGCCAAAACGGCGAAAAGTGGAAGTGTGGAAAAAATGCAAAGTATTTTTGTTTTTTATGCCACACTTTATCGATTTATTATTTGTTGTTGGTTGTTGGCCCCATTTTGTTTTCGCATTGATTTTTACGCTGGTCTAATTGCTTAATTTGTGCGGCTAAAGGTTCAATTTCGTCAAAGAGTCCGCATAGGCAGCAAATTCATATTTCTTGTCTTCTGTGTTTTATAGCTAATCGGAGTGAAATTTTATCTTTCAGTCATTATGCGATAAGTACAATTCTTATCGATATAATAAAAACGTGTGCTAGTGATACCTTTGCAATTAGGACCGTTATTGATGCGATTTCTTATTAATCATTGAACTTTAGACAGACGAACTATTTAATTTTTTATCGACAAGATTGCAATGTTCTTTACAGATAGGATACTCACTTTGACGGTCTTTGGCATATGACTTCTCCAAAAAATCCACTGGTTCTCTTTCTTTATTTAATTAAGATCTCCAATATCACTGGTGAATGTATGTTGATTCTGACATAGGTCCAAAATTTGTAAAACAGTCTTCCAAGCGTATAGAAGTAGAGACACTATCCTTAGAGAAATACTTTTTTGATAATTCAGGAACTTCACTGTAAACAGTTTCGAGAGGACTAAAAGAAGACTATCGCAGATTCATCTTTAGGTTTCCTAAATACATACATACGTATTTTACAATATTTATCTTCTTCTTCTTAATTTGCACAGACACCGGTTATAGTTGAGTTGACAACAGCGCGCTATTCGCTCTTCCTCTTCGCACTTTGGCGGTGCTTCTCCATCTGGTCTTTCTCATGGAGTAGCGATATTCTTCCACGGCGTGTAATGCGTCGAACACTCTCAAATTTGGAGTGTTCTCATCCATTTTGACGACAACACATAGCCAGCGACTAGCACTGCTGTCTCTTAATTCGCTGAACTATGTCAATGTCGTCCGCGGAACCTTTCTTTCGAAAACTAGTAGCACCGACTCATCATGATGTCATTATCCATGCCTCTGCACCATATAGGGGGATGGGAATGATGAGCGCCTTGTAGAGTTTGGTATTTGTTTGTCGAGAAAGTATCTTATTTCTCAATCCCACTTCGTCCTAAATAGCATCTGTTGGCAAGAGTTATTCTGTGTTGGATTTCTATGCTGACATTGTTGTGGGTGTTAATACTGGTTCCAAGATAGACAAAATTACATACGACTTCGAAATTATGATTGTCAACAGTGACGGGAGAACCAAGTCGTGAATATTGAAATTATTTTTTTACTAACAGGAGATATGTCGTCTTGCCCTTGTTCAATGTCAGACCTTTGCTTCGCTTCTTTGTCAAACCTGGACAAAGGAAGTTGTTATGGACAGTAATATCGATACTAAATTCAGACATAGCGATATAAAGGCAGTTGCTTTTCGTTCTGTCGAAAGCTGATTTAAAAATGCCCAAGATTGTGTATTGATCCTCTTTGCACGGGTCTGCAGTTGTTGATTTTCCAGTCCTGAAGCCACACCGATAAAGGTCCAGTCAGTTTTTTTTACTTTAATCTTCCTTCTTTTGGGCTTTAATCTTTCACACAATATGCTCAATATATCCTTATATGCGATGTTGATGAGGCTTATCCCACGGTGGTTGGCGCAGATTGTGGTGCCTCCCTTTTTTGTGGGTTGGGCAGAGCACACTTAAATTCCAATCGTCTGGTGTGCTTTCATCCGACCACATTCAACAAAGAAGCTGATGCATTCTCCTCATCAGTTCTTCGCCGGCCATCAATCTACCGGTCTCCGCCGCTTTGTTGTTCTTCAGACGTTTCGGGCAATAGAAAGTCTACTCCATTTCATCGATTGGGAAGTCAGATTCACCATCTCCTAGTGTTAAGCTTTTCTGCCATTCAACAGGCTTGAGAAGTGTTCCCATCCCTGGTAGTTCTACAAGTGTATGGATCTGGTCTTGAAACCTTTTATTGATCGCCGCATCGTTTCGTAGAATTTTCGAGCATCCCCCGTTTCATCCAGCTTGTCAAGCACTACGTATTCGTACATTGATCTCCCGATTTGGATTCAATCACTAGCCTGTAACTGCTCCAAACAGATTTTTTTTATTTATAAATGCCCTAGAGTTGAACAAAGTATTGTAAGGCGAGAGAACACAATAGATCATTGGTCACCGCATACTTCTGCTTTTACATCATATGTATATTCCAACCTAACCTTACTTTTGGAAACGAAATTAGTAGAAAAATTCATTGAATAAACACTAAATAATCTACGTAGTTACATACTCATGGATACGGATGTAATTTGAAACAAAGAATACATTTCTCAAATACCAGCGATCAACGATAAACAAAATTCCATTAAATATTTTAGTACTTTCAGACATACGCACATATGAACAAACATACATACATATATGTACTACTAAACATTCCATATGCGCTCGCCCCAACAACAAATTTGGATATTTTACAAGCAATGAAAGATGATTGTTGTTCTTTGCCGCCTACTAAAATTGATGTCTTTATTTATACGGTGCAAACGCTATTTTGCTTTTATTCGAGAATAATCTGTGAAAATGTCTGTATGTATACGTACATGTATTTGTATGTATGCTTTAATACAGTTTATGTAGCTTTGTAGTGTCTAAACTAAATTTTGGTCAAAGAGCGTTGAGAGTGAATACTCGGAAGCATACTTATATTGAGTAGTTGATCATTGCTTTTGTAATGACATGCAATTAACTGTTCTGACTCAATCTTAAAAGCGCCGCAACTTTTAATTAAATATCCCCGATTTGCTACATTTATAGCACGAAAATGGAGCTGCCAGCTGATTTTCACGCTCTCTCTCCATCACACTCGCTTGCCTAGCGCCGATCGAAAATTGTATAAAATACAGAAGGAACACCTCGCGCGCTCACTAAAACGTATTGTTGTCCAACTTGAGCTAACTTAATTGTTAGTATTTTCCCATAACTAAATATACTATATATCTCTCGGTACGTATGAGTGTGAGTAAGTATGTTTGTGGTGCCTCCGACACCACGGAATGGCTAAAATCGCCGATTGTTGTTAGTGTTATGTGCTCGTATGATCGTTAGCATGATGAGCACAAAAAACAATAAGTGTATTTTGTGGTTGTTTATTTTAAATTTTTTTCTTTATTGTAAATGTGTTTGTATGTGTATTTGTGTGTGTGGACTTTCGTCGTTAGCCGTTTTTGCCAATTTGCCATTTGACGTTTAACTATTTAGAGTGTTCGGCTTTTTCGTGTTGTGCTCTCATCGCCATCCATCGGAACCCACGTTCGAATCTATTTATAAATCTGATGTGTGTAGCTTCGCTACGAGAATGTGGTCAACATTTCAAATGCTTGCACAAAAACAATTCACTACATCCAAGCAAACAAATAATTTTAATGTGAAAACGTCAATTCAGTTGTTTTGTCCGTTTCAATCTCTGACCGGCTGACGGAGATGCAGCCTCATGTACTGGTTCCCATAGCTAACAACAGTTGCGCGATCCGTTAGTAGATTGTGTCGGCTGTCGGCTAATGAGAAACTAGCGGTTCACTTAATTTTTGTTGTTTTTAAGAAATATGTGACACGAATATGAAAGAGGATCCCAGCACTGCAGCGACATTGTAATTCTCTCCACTTGTTACAATTTCTGTAAGATCTTTATTTTTATAGCTTCGGTTATATTGTATATTGTCGACACAGCTCCAAAATTTACAAAACTACATTACATATATGAATAATATTATCCAATCTCGATATAAGTAGATTCAATAAAGAAAAACTAGACTTCCTGCAACAATAAACCTCCGATAAACTGCCGAAATAACCGCATGTGACTCCAAGTTAAGAATTAAAGGTTAGAGAGCTTTCATTTTTGTTTCCTCCTCCACCTCCTAGCCACCTCTAGGTATCGTATAAAATTGCAAAACTGAAGACTTACTCTCCCTACTAACACGAAGGAATTTGCTGGATATTAATTAGCGGAATGAAATCACAAGAATCGTAGTTCTTATTTTATCATTTCATAGAGTTAACACTACCAATGAGAGTGAAAAATGTGATTCTTGAGACTGAGTGTATGGATGTCTGAAAGAGTATTAGCGTTTATATCTCTTTAGTACATTTGCATTCTAAACTTATCTCTAACTAACCTGACTAATCTGACTTCCCTAAATTATTATCAAAAAGCGGAACTTGACTTTTAAGTCACAAAAAAGTCATGTTTAAACTCAAAATTTATATGAAATCGGGGCATGGAGGTTATGTCGAAACTTATTCCTATTCCCAGAGTGATATCCACCAGTGTTCTATAACTATTAGTAGAAATTCTTTCACATTTCCAGTTAACATTCCACTGTGCAACTGTAACGGCACGTAAACTGCGCTCAATTCTACTCTCTTCCCAATACTGTCGCTCTCACAACACAAGCTCCCTACCAACTTGGCACAAACACGCAAATCAAATATTTAATGGGGAGAAAGTGCACATTACTGTAACAGTGAGAAAGAGAGAGAGGGCTCATATAAACACACTCACTTTCAGAGTTTGCCTAAGGGGAGCACATTGGGGACGAGCGTGAGCGGAGCGTGAGTGCTGTTGGCAGAAGCGTGAGTTTTGACATTATTAGCACTAGCTGGCCATAAGGTAGCAGTTGAGCATCTGCGATGCGAACAGTCTAAAAGTAACAGCGAAGCGATTAAGTACGGCGGAAGCAAGAACAAAGATTAAATACATATTTATATTGTTGTTGTCATTTTATAAAGAAGCTTATAGCAGACGGCACCAAAGCGACAAGGCAAGAAATCGTAAGGAAAACGTGAATAAAAAAGGAATTCGTGCAAAAAGCTACAATAAATAATTAAAAAAAAACAACAACCAAAGCAATAAAGAAAGCTAGAATAATTGCTAAGTTACTAAGTGCACCTTTTGCTGCCAATGTGCAGGTGTATCTGTGTGTGCGCTCTTTTCTTCAACTACTCTTTTTTTAAATTTCGTTTGTGTTCGCTACGGAGGCGAAGTTTAATTATTTTATTTTTCTTTTTTCCTAATTCTACTTTTTCGTGTTGTGGAATGTGTGCGCGATAAGCTGGTGCATATGTGTATGTATGTACATACATATGTATGTGCGCGAGTGTGCGTGACGAACACGCGGGTTTCAGCTGTGCGGCCGCATGAGTTACACGCACAACAACAATTGCAACAACACTGTGAAAATCAGTTGCTATAAAAAATTGCAACAACAATGGGAAACTAATTTTCTTAAAACAACAATAAATAAAACAACTAAACAGCAAGCAACAGTGTAAATCTCCGCACGGTGACGTCATAAGTGTGCTATTTACCAAAACGCTGCATTGCGGAATTAAATTTTTTGGCAAAAAACTCCCAAAAAATACCGTGTTTTGCTGAATTTGCGCCGCATTCGCGTGCCACAGCGCCATTTGCCAGCGTTGCAAGTGCTTTAGGGTAATTTACTGCGTCTTTTTGCGCCACAAGGTGATGTGCGGACGCTTTGCAGGGCAGAAAACAAAAAAAAACAAAGAAAACAACAATAAAAAGACACACAAACAAGCTGTTTGTTCTGAAAATCGATAATTGTGCACCAGAAATTCCGGTTTGCCCTCGCACATTTGGACTTGATTAATTAAAAAAATAAAAAAAATTATTTAAAAACGTATATTAAATTAAAAAACAAGTAAATACTAAATTCAAATCAAATTAAAGTGTGCGTGTGTGCGAATACTCGCGCTGCAGGAAAATTTTTCACAAATTTTCCGCTAAAGTCCAAAAGCTACTAGAAACATCGAAAAAGCATTTTCCTCCACCGAAAGCCAGCAGCTGGTACATTTTAGCAACAACAGCAATAGCCAAAACGCTAAAACGAGCGAGTGTGGTCAGCAACAGCCCTACCGTCGCGAGAAAATCGAGAGCCACTCGCCACCCCAACAAAGCACAACAGCTTGTGGACGAGGCTGCAGCGCGGCTGACGGGCTGGCGTATGTAGTTTGCAGCTCCTCAGTTGTGCATTGAATTAAGTAAAGCTAGTCGCGTTTCAGGCGAGCAAAAGCTACATACCGAGCAGCCGCCACGCAAAATATATACATATATGTAGTTGTTGTTGTTTGTTAGCGGTAGTGATTGAAAGCAGCGATCAAGCAGATTAACGCTCGCATTCTTGGTTGCTCATACGCCACCCACAGCAACGCAGCGCGAAATGCATAAGCAACGCAACAGCTGGGTGAAGGCAGTATGCAACAACAACTAACGGGATTGTCATGAACTTAAAAAAAAATCTGTTGAAATGAAATTGCGAAATTCCTAATACCGAAGTAAGTACAGGCGAGGGCAGAAGACACACTGTGAGCGACGGAAAATTTGTGGAAAATTTTGTAGCCTGCGAGGGAAGTACACACTGCGAACTAAATAATTAGGGTACTCACAACCCGTCATAAAGCATCGTAAAATCATAAAATTATAAATTTTTAAATTGGTTGAAAAAAATTGTTGCAGAGTTGTATTTGCGTAAACTGATTTCTGATTTTAGTATGCAATTTAACAACAAATCTTTTAAACTATTATAAAAAGTTACGACTTTATGACTTACGATGCTTTATTACACGTTGTGGTACCCCAGTTATGTTTTCTGAACGCTATAACTTATATGAGACTAATTATTTATAATAATATAATTTATAATAATTAAATTGAATTAATTAGAAAAAAATTATTTTAACTTAAATGCTCTCTCATAAGAAAACAAAATACATAATACTGACCGACAAATTCGGCATAAGAATTGTTAGAAAAACGAAAATCATTAGACATATCTAGTTAATGAGAGTTGTGGTAGTATTGATCCGATTTTATCTATTTTTGTCAATACCACATACTATGTATTAAAATGCCACCTACTAAAAAAATGTTAACTGAATTTCATAAAGTTACTTCACATACAATCACCAACCATATGGAGTAAAGAATTATCAGAATGATTCTTATAGGATTTATCTCGAGCGAATTTGGTTCTTTTGGCTTGGACAATTTGAGAGATATGTACATTAAACCCTCAAGAGCGCGGAGCCCCGCTTTCCTTTTCAAAATTTTTAGCCTGCGGGTCCCCTGTATCAAATTACTGTTCTATAGCTTCATTTAGTGGTTTATGGGCATGTCAGTGCTCCGATTACGTTTTTATAGATTTTTACACAAGATAAATTTAATTAGTTTAATTACGTAACATTAATCAGGGGTGTTGTGCAATCTGATAGTTGTCGGAATCAGAATGGAAACTGATCGAAAAAAATAGTCGGTGTCATGAATTCAGATATTATTGGTTTGATATTCGAAACAGAATTTTCTATCAGAAACACAGCAAGAAGATAGTCGCTCACTGATTTGAAATGTAAGTTAAGAAATCAAGTTATTTTATTATTACGAATTAAATTATCTTTATTTCGATAGGGGAAAACATAAGTATTAAACGCGAAATGTCTTAATTACTGAGTTTTTGAAAAAAACTCCTGATATTTAATGATATTGGATTTACAAAACGTAATTATAATATATAATAAAACCCAAACTCGTCTTTATTCATTCGATAAATGTTATCTCTTAAAATCTTTCTTCAATTCGGAACTCACTAAAAACCTTAATACTATTGCTCCAAATCTGTTAATTTGCAAGTATTGTCACATTAGTAAACAGCTGATTCTATTATTGGTTTAGCGTATGTTCGAAAAGATGACAATTCGAACAGATTTTGGGACACCATTGAAAGTGTGAATTGGTTTGCAACTCTGACAGCTAAGCAATTCTGTGTTGGATTCCATAACACCCCTGAATAAATTAGTAATTAATAAATTCTTAAAAACATAAGAATTATATATATTCACACAACAATGTATTGAAAAATATCGAAATGACAAAATATGCATAAATTAAAAAAAATAATAATTAAAGCTAAAAATATATATTTCTTCAAACAATATTGAACAATTAAATAAATTCGATAAGAGGCAAATTTATCTAAATGTTATCCGGTTGAAAGAGTATTATTAAAATTATTTTAAAAAATAAATTAAAATTATTAATGAAATATTTTAAAACGCACTTAAATCCGTGTTAATTAAAGTAGATCAGAACTTATGAAAAAAATGTACATTTTGAACAAAATACACATATGTGAATAAAAATAAAATATATTTTATAAAAAAATTGTTGAAAATACGGAAAAAAATAAAAATAAATAAAAAATAATAATTAACGAAAAAAAATATATAAAACACATACCAGGTCATAAAATTTATTTTCATTAAAAATTAACAAATAATAAAATAAATTTTAAATGAAAATATATTTAAAATTAAAATCTTCTTTCACTTTAATTTGCTTTTATTCGTTTGTAACATTATGGCAACAATTACTATTTGTTTGCAGCAACCAGTTGGTTATGGTGCAAATAAATCGAATTTGAGGAAAACTTTCATTTTGATTAAATACATTTGCGCACCCTTTAATATGAAAGAAAGAGTAGAAACAATTTAGTGAAATGTTAGTGGCTATAAACAAGAATAATGAGTCGAAAATTCACTATAAATTGAAAAATGCCATACTTTAAATTGGTGACTTTTTGGACTTCAAACACATACATATGTATATCGCAATCGTGTTCAATTTAACCCGATTTGCCGTTCTAAAAGTTTCCCTATCTTTTTTCTAAAATTTTACTATTTTTATCAATTCACAAATATGAAGTATGAACGCAGGGCAAAACACAAAAACTCACCTCAATCAGTTTCAAAAACTTTAATAAACTGGCAACCACGCACACGACAAACGATTCTTTAAAACACAAACGCAACGAAAAACAAAAATTTGAAATAAAAAAACTTCTTTCAACTTTACAAATTTATTTTTATTAAACTTTAGAAAACAACAACTTCTACTCGAAAATTTTTAATAAACTAATGTTTTATATGTTTTTTTTACACACTCAGCTCTACTTTTAAAAATCCTTTGATATATTAATGCACATTTAAATTACAGTCAAGTGCAAAAATATGCATAATTTATTCTAAGGAAACACGAAAATTAAGCAACGCAAAAAATACAAAGAAAAAAGTGAACAAACAACAACAAAATAAAGTTTTGGAACAACAAGAGCAACAACACTCGTTTTACAACAAAATTTACGCAAAAAATCGAAAGTAAAAAAAGCAAAAAAAAAACAACGTAAAAAACAACAACGAAATAAACGCAGCGACGACAAGCCAGTCAATTAATTGTCAGAAAATAACTAAAACCAAAAAAACAAGAACGTTTTAGCTGCAGTGCAACAAAAGTAACAACAATGCGCCCAACCGTATTGTCGACTGCGAACGCCAACGCGGCGGCGGGTGTTGGCGGTGGCGGCGGCGGTGTTGCCGGCAACACCAACAGCAACGGCGTCAACATACCCATACACCATGACTACGGCAACGTCGCCGGCAGCGGTGGTGCACACCCGCAAGCCGCCGGCTACTACGCGGACGCCAATGCCGGTGCCTACGGTTCACCGCGTCAGCAGCAGCAACAATCGCCACAACAGCAGTCCTACCATCATCAGCCTCAAGCGGCGCAACAACAACAGCATCCACACCAGCAAATGCCGCAACACTTTCAGGTTGGTACACAATAACCACGACAACAATTACAAATACAAATGCATCCTATGTTCATATGTGTGTGCATACCTGGAAGTGGCCCAAAATTCAATTGCGTTTTTGTTGTTCTTTTTTTTTTCCTTTTTTGATTATATTCTTGTTTTCGGTGGAACATTTATGCGCATGTGTTGGTGTGTCACCGTCGCCATTGCGTGTTCCGTGTGTGCCCAAGGTCACGCATATAATTGCTGTCACTCTCTCGTTACGTCTCGTTGGTTTTTGTGCCATTGCCGCCTTTCGGAAAGCGACAAGCTTCAAAAATTGGGCGTCAGCGCGGCAAGGTCGTTTCACTTTTGTATATTTACTTTTTCATATTTGTTGTTGTAACTGAAATTGTTGTTGCCACACATAATCGATGGGCTCGTTGTATTCATGGTTAATGTGTGAGAATTGTGCAATCGCACGCAATTTGCTGTATATAGTTTATATAGTATGAATGTGTCTATGTATGTGTGCACTTTTATTTATGTAATCCCAATATACATATAAATTATTTTATGACTGCTTTCGCCAAATGCAATCGAACAACTTTAGTTCTGGTGTTTATAAAATACTGTAATACATTTGGGAAGTCCACATAGAATGTTTATTGTAAGTATTTATTGAAAGCAAGTATATTACTAGGTTTGTTCAACAAATATTTTTCCAGGATAAGATGTCCAAAGACAGAAGAACTTTTCACCCTTCTCTTTGCTGCTTCTTCTATTTTGTTTGGTCTCTGCAGTGGCTACCCTTTTGGTGTCGTCTTCATAAGTTTTGTTCGCTTCCTTTTTCTAAATATTTGTTCATCAATATTGTCCTTGGGAATGAAAGATCAAAGATAATACACGGCTTATGCCAAACATTTTTTTCCAATTCTCTAACCCTTTTGGTATGGTCGTGTGTGCTTCCCTCAAAACAATTTTTATGCCTTGACAGTGTATTAAACATTTTGGAGACCCTATATACCATATATATAAATGTATGTTCCGTTTTCTTGACTGACGTAGATATAGATTCCAAGCGAAGCCTGTTCCTTCTAATGGAGGGGATGTCTTACTCTTCCTATGCTTCCCCCGGCGGATACTGCGTTGCCGTAGCCAATGCGCAAAGGACCATACATCTTCAACAGATGTTGTCTTTGTACATACCTCTGCGCCATATAACAGGACAGCAATAATGAGTGACTTATAGAGTTTGGTTTTTGTTCGTCGAGAGAGGACTTTGCTTCTCAATTGCCTACTCAGTTCGAGGTAGTACCTGTAGCAAGAGTTATTCTGCGACATTGTTGTTGGTATTAATACTGGTTTCAAGAAAAATTTTGCACGTGCCCCATATAGCCCCAATAAGCTGCTCATTTTTCTAAATTCCAATAGACTTAATATTACATTTTTTTCTGACAATGAATTTTCGCCGCTTAAAAAGTTTTTAATTTCTAATATAAAAGGGTGTTGAATGTTATGAAGAAACGAACTCGGATTAAAGATAGATCTGAGATTCCACATTAGACAATTATTTGTCTTCTTACTGGACACTATTGAAGCAGATAGCAACCTACACTAATTACTCTCTAAATATTGTTAGCTCAAAATTATTAAACTCAGTTACTTCCGTCTTGTATTGTACAGTCAAACGTTGAAATACAAAAATACAAAAATTTTCACTTGTCAATCATAAAGAAAGTGAGTTATGCCAGCCATCAAAGCAATTTGATAAACTATATATTTAAAGAGATAAAGAGAAAGAAAGAATTACACTACAAATATTATTTTTATTTCTTCGAAAACCATAACTTAGTCTATCTAGTAATCTTTGATGCACATCTCAACTTTTTATAGTGTTGTTAAGGTACCTCTTAGTTGTCTTCTTTGTTGACTTTATGTTGTGTTCACCAGATAATACAACCTAAATACACATACGAGAAGATTCTACAAATATTTATTATTTAATAAAACATTAACATTAATTAAGTGAAATATTCCAACCCATTTGCTAGGATTTTGATATCAACCAGCTAAGATAAGATAAGTTCGTATGACATGAATGTTAGTTAGAATGATATTAACTTTATTGTTGACAATGAAGTTCAGACACTTGTGTATGTGGTTATTTACCTTATATGAAACATACCACATATAAGTTCTTGTCAATCCTTTTTTTATTTACGTACGAGAAATAATTGAAAAGTCGGCGTATTCGTCAGAATTATTACAAGTTTCGACGAAAATCAGTTTAACTAAAACTAACGTTTAACTAAAATTTCAATGCTTCCTTAATACTCATTGCTTTCAGTGCTGACACTCTTAGTTTTGGAAACTGTAGATATTATAGATTAGAATACCGTTGCAAATTAGATTTCGCCAGCAGATCCTAACAATATTTATTAGTGACCATATTACTGGAGTAATAAGAGAAATCTATACGAAACTTTTATTGGCTGTCAAACTTACCTTAGCACGCTTTAGCACATCTTTGAGCTCTTTGTGCTGTGTACTGACCGATTCTTTCATCCCAAGCACAACAAAACCTTTCTGATTTCCATTCCCAATTACGAAAGAGGGAGAAAACTCTTCCGTATTACAAAGATCTTAGATCGTGATCGTGATCTTAGATGCGCCATACTTTCTTGTACAAGTTTAGATTCTATCGAATCTTGGAGCAGTAGGCTAAGTCGGATATTGAGGCAAGACTTCCGAACCCCAGATAATAGAGATAATAAACGTGCTTAATATAATATATTTAAAAAAAAAAAATGACAATTCCTGAGAGATATATTACTGTTACCCATCACACTCACACACCTTTGTCCCGAGTTATCTTTTGGTAAATATATTTGATCGATACGGAACTCTTCTTTCCTTGCAACCATGATAAGTTGTTAGCTGACCTTCTTTACCCCGATTCACGGTTAATGAAAACTAACCTAATTAACCGTTAGTCGATTAACTTGCAAGGTAATTGCGAAAACTTTAGCGAGCTGAACTCAGCTCAAGCCAATTTAGTTAATTGCTGTTTAAGTGAAATTAACCGAGTTTGCAGCCGAACCGAACCGACAAAGCGAACGCGATAAATGCGCCACTTACTCAATAGAATCAATAAATTAGCTGGAGAAATAGTGCAAAACGTAAACACGCACACATATGAACGTATACTGTAAAGTCTGTGTGCATGTCTAACAGAAGAGAGTCCAAAGTCTAACGGCAACCGAAGGTGGAACAAAAGAATTGCGGTAGGGCGAACGTGGGGGTGGTAGGGCGGCGGTCGCACAAAGCACAACTTTGTCGAGTGGAATGCATAGAAAATGGGTGAATGGATAAATGGGAGTGCCGTTAATTTCTTTGATGTGTGTGTGTGTGAGGTGCTCATATTGCATAACGTTAATTGCATTTGCAACAGATATAACACTGAAGTTACTTAACTATGGGCAACAGCAAATACACAAACAACAACACTTACAAAAACAACAGTAACAACAACAACGATGAACTAACGTGCGTCATTAAACCCAAATAAGAACAATATATTGACGATTTAGCGCATTGAAGCTACCGAAGCGTGTGACTACGGTAAAGAACTGCTAATACTAAATATATGATACATAGTATGTGTGCCGACGGATCATTAAACAGTGTCGCATGAAAGACGCCTTCATTCAATTCTATGCGCTCCGGTTCGCTTCAGTACTCTCTGCAACATAATCTGCACCTTATACATTAACCTCTCCAAATGTATTAAAATCCAGGGCGGTACATAAGAATATTGGAATATTCGTCTATTGCAAAATACTCGGGATGGTCTCATCACTATACACTTAATCGTAATCACTCTATTATATTGAGCTAATTTGCTAATTTTAAGCCTCTGGACTAAACTATTAGATCTTCTTAAATAATATCAAACTATGAAAGACTCAGCATCTACCGACAATGGATTAAAGTCTTAAACGAATCGAAAAAGAGATCTTGCTCAAAAAAAAAAAAAATAAATAAATAAATAAAAGACTCCTGTTTGAGTTGAAAATTAGTTTAGATTAAAAAAATAAACATATTTTTTTCAATACTAAGTTAGATTACTTTTGGTTGGCTTGGTTTTAATTACATTATGTTAAGATGAGATAAGCCAGTTTCGTATGGGTTACATTGAATTAAATGAATCTGTGAGTTATTAGGTAGATCATTAGATCATATGCAGACCTCTGGGTTATTCGTGGTTCGAATTATAGTTGTATTTGTGAGTCATATAGTGTACACAGGGATTTAAATGTGTTTCTTCATAAGCTTAGTGTGTCCTCCTTGTTTGTCTTATATTTTATTAAATAGTAAGAATCAAGTTTTCGACGAACAGCAACGGAGAATCGTGAGTCCAGGTTTTATGGGTATGTGGTAAAGTTATCAGATATACAGATTCTTGAAATATGACTTCAAAAGTTCAGTCCACCCTAGTATTTGTTTATATTATAATATCCATACATCTCCATAGCAATACTGTAAGTTATGGGTGTCTATTAAAAATCGGCAAATAGATTACCAAGCGGCGACGGAAGTACTCAAAACGGGCACAAGCAAAACATTTCAAGCCACTTACTTTGAAGTACATAATTTAATTTTTTTTATGCGATTCTCAATTAAGATATCGGCGCATGTGGATGCCACCACATAAATGCTACGAACCAGTATTTCTATTATACTAAAATCTAGATGCTAGCGCTAATGCAGAAGCGGCATTTACTATTGGACAAGTTTTTGTTGCCTCCACACACGCTCGCTCGGGTGAATTAGTGGGTACTAGTATCAGAGCGAGTGTGAGTACTCATGTGTGTGTTGACTAATTGACACAGTAGCATTTCGCAGCTCTAAGGTTGTGAGTCATCTATACTATTCTTGCAATGCTTGCGAAACCCACAGCGCCAGCCAAGAGCGCTTTTCGTCTTGAGCATTTTTAATAGTCTGAAAAGTTGTTTTTGTTATTTTTATTTTTATTTTTATGCCAAGCGCTCATTTCTATGATTTATGCAACGGCAAGTGTCTGATATTAGTGGCGTTCTAAAAAGAATGAAGAAGAGAAGTACTATATATTCTATTTTCTTGGAAGTAATGACAGCTTGAAGTTTGCTGCATAAATAAAGAGAGTAAAAAAATTTAATTTTTTATTGTTATTGTTGTGAGTAGGCGCCGACACAAGTGCACCGCAACATAAAATATATAGTATGTACTATATGTATGAAAAATCAATTATCATAACACATTCAACTTCACAAGTTTACAACCAGCGCTACCTTCAACCGCTCACACACATTCGCGCGCAAATAAATTGTAGTTTTGTGGTGCACGAATCAGTTGTCGATTGCAAAAGAATTATGCGCTCATATTAAAAACCTATTGTGGTCTCTCTCTCTCTCACTCTCAGCCCACTCATTTCGGCATACTCTCGCACTTCCGTTCTCATTTGAACGTCAGCGATCCACAAACGTTAAACGTCAGCGGGTGTGTCAGTTGAGCTCCTAACCCGTTCCCACTGCGCTGATCACTAACAATTAATGACGTTGCTACGAGCACAAATAATATACATATAGTATATTTCTCCATTTCTTAACTGTTTTCGTGTGGGAGTTTACGTCTGTCTATTTCGCTATGATCTTGATGATTTGGTTGTGGGCTGGTCGAACGAAGGCATAACACTTGTGTGGGCATATATTGTGTATTTATAATTTATAGAGATATACATATTTACATATTTAGTTCTTTGTTTTTCTGTGGTATATATATATATATGTACATCAGCACATTTCCTGGCCTCGTTTTGATTTTATCTAACAATTTCCATGGTATCTGTTTGCTCGCAAATTTTATTATCTGTTTAGTTTTCTAAGTTCTCTCACTACCCACATATTTATTTATTTTTTAATTATCTATTAATTCTCTAAATTTCACCATTGCCACAAAATACTTAAAACAAAATTTGGGAAAATAAATATCAGAAGACACATTTATTTTTCCAATTTATTTTTAAGTTTCTCAGTTTTTATCTTAACTTAAGACTCTACCTTCAACATTTTTTATGCAATACTCTTTAACATATAAAATGACATCTGCTCTGATAAAAATACTCAGCTACTGGAGAACTTTAAAAAGTTAGTGACTTCTTTGTAAAAATGGAAATACAAAAATAATCCATTCTAGTCTTTTTTTTTTATCTTAAAACAGAAAAGTATATTTTCTCGAAAACCCAAAATATAATTTGCTGTAGTGATTCTACTTAAATTCGAATCAACTTTCTTACTCAGGCATTGATTCTTATATTCCGAAGTATTGCCTACTTTCAGCAATTATTGGTTTTGAGCATAATTTTCCTTTTCATGCAACATATGCTTGAAGAGTTGGTGTCATCATACTTGATACTCCACTACTTTTAGGCCTGAACTATTTGGCGTAACTTCTATTACTATAACTACAAGAAAGTTTCTAATACAATGCTTAGCAGTATATAGAAAGCCTTAGGAGGGCTAACAATATTTGTTGAGTCGTGAAATTAATATTATATTAAGGAGCTATCAATGTCAATTTGAAGGATTAAAGTTTTTAGCTGTACATTTTTCATCAAATTTATAGAAATTTGTTCTTAGTTGGACTTAAGCACCGAACCTTTCATATAAACTTAGTTGTTTAATCTACTTAGTGAATGCAAGGAATATATCTCTAGAAGCACTAAACATAAGTCCACAGGTGAAGGTGCACAATGACAGAGGTTCGGAGGTTGACATTTTGCACTTAATGGCATATAATTCATACACTGGCCGACATATTCGACAAAAGGTTTGTTAGAAAACGAAAATCTTTATACATACAAGATGTGTTCCAAAGTAAACAGGACTTCAAAAAAAAAAAAACAGAACAAAGGCTTTTTTCGGAAAAATAAATTTATTTTATTCAAATAGTCTCTCTCTGCTTCAATACAGCTTTTTGCACGGGCCAAAAGCATGTCGAACGAGTGCTCTTTTAGCTCTTTGGCCGGTATGACCGCCAGTATGCCGGTGCAAGTATTTTTCCGCAAAGGAAGAAGCCTCACGGTGCCATATCAAGTTCATACTCCCTGTATGGTTAATGTGGTTTTTGGTCAAATAAACGGTCACAAGTGTCGATCGTTGTTGGATTTTGAGCAATTTTTGGTCGTAAGTCAATTCGTACGGATCAAACCGTGCACACACCTTTCGTAAGCCCAAGTGTTCGTTCAAAGTGCGATAAATCGATGTTTTGGAGATGTCCATTTCCATGAATTTTAATGATGATTTCGGCTGATTATTGATAAATTCGCGCATTATTTCGATGGAGTTTCCGGTAATCACGGATTTTGATTGGCCCACATGTTCATCGTTGAAATCTTAAAACCACTCGGCGCACTCTGCTACCGGATAGGCAATCATCGCCATAAGCTTGTTTCATCACTTGACACGTTTCATAAAGGTTTTACCAATTTTAAAACTAAATTTAATGTTGGTTCTTTGTTCGAAGCTCATTTTCGCACCGATAACACAAACGTACTGACACTTAAAACGCATGACTTCACTTCCAATCGATGAAATGTCATGAAATTCTCATAGGACAATCGATAAAGATAGCAGATTCTAACGCACCAGTCGACATAAAGATGGTGCCACCACGGGGTGCTATATTCAAAAAGTCCTGTTTACTTTGGAACCTAGGGGCTTTAAATACATTTTTTTTTTTATTTAAAGGAGAAATAATTATAAATAATCGTTCCACTTATAGATATAAAGCACTGGCTGCAGGGCCTTCAGCTTTTAAATACATTATTCATGCAAAGTTTTATACCGTTATATTAATTTGATATTGATTTGTACACCAGAAAGTGAAAGAATCTATTGGAATTTATAATTATGCTATAAGGGAAGTAGGTGTGATTGTAGCCCGACTTCGCACTGTAACATAGGAATGTGAGGAGAATGCCATGCACTAAATTTAGTCGAAATCGGTCGGGCGGGATTACCTTTCGATTTCATCCATTTTTACAGCGTCGATAGGGGTGCTAAAGAGATTTATTGCGAGGGAATTTGGTTATTGTAGCTTAAGTGCTTTATAAGATATTTACATTAATTCAAATAGAGAGCAGGGCCATGCCCACTTCTTCAAAATTTTTAGCCCACAGTTGCCCCTTGATACCCCGGTCACCCAGATTTCAACTTTTCTCGTCGGCCTGATCATTTGTATATATGTATATAAACCTATATCTATCTCGATTAGGTTAAGGTTATGTATAACCGTTAGGTGAAAACAAACTGTTATAATATGCATCTAACATCATAATATGATATACATACATATGTATAAGATTTAAAGCAACTGTTTATTAATTTAAGGCGCAATAGATATGCAGTTAGTTGATGTGTCAAATTACACGCTATACACTTTAGTTTATAAGGTGATTTCAAATTAAGTTGATTTCTTTATAACTTTCGTGAAATTTATTCAATGGTCATGCATTGTTTGTTCTTATTTAATTGATTTGTCGTTTGTATTTTAACGTTTATCAACGGTCACGAAAAGTGCTAAGTATCACGAATAATTTTAATAGAACTTAAAAGTGTATTTTTTTCCAAATAAAAGTAATAAATAATTACGCAAAAAAGGCAAATAATGACGTCATTTGGATTATGCAGGGTGGTTTTTTATATATTTTGATTTTTTCCAAAAGCAGGTATTTTCAAATTTGCAATGGATTTGATTACATATATATATTGTATATTTACATATATATTTACACATGTACATATGTATGTATGTTTATCTATAAATACAGAAAATTAATCAATATTGGCAATAATTATTTTGCAAAATGCTAAAAATGACTTTAATTTTGTTTATTCGCATTTCCCACTGTTTACATTCTTTCTCTATTTGTATGTCATTCATTTCCTCTCGTTTCGCACATTTCATGCGTGAATTTGAAATGTAAACAAAAGTTCAAACAACGCGTTCAAGCCGCAACAAAGCTATGAATTCGCAATGGGCTATTTTGAATATAGAACACACATCTCTACATACACACACCCACACAGATGTACTGCAAATTAATGCAAACAAATATTGGTAGATATGTTTACGAAACTACGTGATCCGTTCGCCTCTTGTTTGCTGCCGGCAACTGGGCAACTGGGCAACTGGTCAACCGGTAATAGCTTAAAAATAGCATCGTGTGTAAGCGCGAATTTCACCAGTTTACTTTGTTCGACGCGACGATCTCATGCATACTTCGGTAGTATGTGCATATACATATAGTAGGTGTGTGAGTGCATAATTTATAGGCAACGCAAATTATTTACTCTTATTTTATTTTGTTAATTTCCCTTGCTGTTGTCATTGTATTTGAATCAACGAGACAGGCATAAATCATGTAAATTTGTGAGATATAATCAAAATAAAATATAAAGTTTCGAAATGCTGCTCACAATGTAAATATGTATTTTAAAAGTAAATATAATAAATATTAAGTGTAGTAAGCTAAATTAAAAAAAAAATACAAAAAATTTAATTAAGCAAATCAATTGATTTAAATTATTATAAATTATAATTAAATTAAATTAAAGCAAAAACAAAAATAAACAATAACAAACGTTAAATTCGAATTTGCTTCAAAATAAAACAAACCTTCTCATATAAGATTTTGATTTCGATCAGTTGGCAGCTACATACATTGGGACACAAATCCCGGAAATTGTAAATAAATATCTAATTATTTATCAATATGTATGTATATATATTTTTTTATTTTTCGACTGAAAACTGTGATTTTTGACTTGTTTGCATATCAAACTCATAAACTCATGTCTCATCGGCTGTTATAATGCTCTCAATGAATGTGTTATCGGAATTCGCACAATCAAGGTTGTCCAAAAAGACCTTTTTACGGTACTACTTTTGAAAAAAAAAATCAGCTTCATCGGGTTGAGTCGAAAAGGAATTCGTTTCTTAACCAAAATATCAACCAAAATCATTCGAACAGACTCGCGAGAGATGCCATCTCTCTACTTACTTTCCTGACGTCATAAACTTCGTGGCGATTTTAGCCACGAAAGTATTATTTAACCGATGGTATTTCTGGATTGTCTTTTTTATTACCTTTTTAAATTTAACTTAACTTACATTACATTACAAAATGAAGCAAATACATGAAAGTGCATAAGAATACATAAAAATAATGTTTAAATTTGAAAAAATTATGAATAAAAATTAAAAATAATAGTTTTTCCAGACTTTCTTTATGTAACCGTCTCCAGCTATCCCCTTGTCCAGAGCGTCCTGTTCTCCCACTTTCCTCTGAAGGTTATATTCTCGATTTTAGTTTACATTTTAGGGTTTTTATGTGAAAAGTGCCTCTAAGTGATAATATCTGATGCTGTATAACCACTATATCGCTGCAGTTCCGATTTTATTAAGTAATGAGTACATGATGTACTAATGAGCTACTCGAAATTTAAAAAAGTTAGTAACAAAAAAATGACAAGAAAAGTGCTCACATATGGCAACTAGTTTACTTTTTTAAGTTACTCATGGTTGTCAATGCACTCTGTACTTACGTTAAAATACAAAAAATAAAAAAGATAAAAAAACACTTTTTTATAGTTATATTTCAAATTTTTATTAAATAAGAGATTATTTAAAAATGTTTTTTAAAAAGTAACAAGAAATAAAATACCTGATGAAAATTTTGAAAGAATTAAAAAATAATTACTAAGGCAGAAATAAAAAAAAAACCACTCAAATAAAAAATTCGAAAATACTCTCACCTTCAAAAGCAAAAATTACGAAATTTTACGAATCAAGGAGAATTGTTAAAATTACACGAATGCACTTGCGTAAACGCTGACAACCCAACATCTCACATACACCCATGAGTGGGCTCTATGGAATTTTACACGAACAATTTTCGACTCACCTTGACCGTATAATAACATTTTGGCAGCTGCAACTGTCACCAAGCCAAGGAAATGAAAACAAAAAGCATTGGGCATTAAAAGTGATTCCAAGGCGTCTTTTCATAAAAAAAATAATTTGAAGCAAAAGCACAAACAATTATTGTATCTGCCAACATTATGAAATTTGAGGTTAAAAAATGAGTGAAATACTTATGTATGTACACATAAAATACAACACTGGGTAGCTTTTCAAGTATTTAAGATTGGTGCGGAGTGATTGCCGCGAGAAAAATTGCACAATTGCAAGTGTGAATCGTTCGTGGAAAAAGCGAAATTAATTTTCTTTATACCCCACACTTTGTAGTAAAAGTTTTTAAATACACAAATGCTTGTGTATGAGCGTATTTTGTATGTGTACAATTGGCCAGAGCAGCATAGACGACTTTTGCTTTTTAAATCATGTCAAAATTAATGAGACCGCGAGCAACGCGTTGACCATTTGAAGATCGCAAAATATTGAAATGAATGTTGAAAATAAACACAGAAATTTCGACAAATGGAGAAAAAATGAAGAAATTTAGGCGAGTAGAGTGAATAAAATGGAAAGCAGCTGCTTTTAGGCATTAATGGGTTGAATAGACTTTGAATGGTGATACCAATTCGCTGTCTGGGGGGAGCCACTTATGGCACTTGAATAGCGATATGTGCTATAGTAAACATTAGGGTGGTAACTAAATACCGAAATCAAATTTTTGTATCTCATTTCCGTACAATGAAACGCAGTTTTGGCACTTTACACAAATGTATTAGCGGTTTGCTTAAATACCAGAAAAACATGTCCAAAAAGGAAAAAGCTTATATCGACGCGATTATTGGCGAATACGTCCGTATGCGCCATATACATACATATGTATGTACATGTGTGTATTAGTGAATTTCTGTCGCATTTTATGATAGTTAGGGCGTACTTCACAGTGTTTAAAACATAGAGCAGTTCCAAAAAATAGAATTGTAGATTTCCTTAATCCAATTAAACCATTGTCGAAGTTATCATATACAAAGTTTCTTAGCGAATGAAACTAAGTGAACTTCGACGTCTAAGTGATACGCCCTAACTATCCCATTCCGGAACTACATTTTAAATGTGTATTGTTATTTTATTTTATATATGTACATATATAATTATAAATCTAATATATCTGAAATACATACTTATATTATCATAAAAGCGACACACCCAATAGCAACCCTGACACAGTAATGAAATTTAAATAAGCGATGTTTGGCAGCTGTTACTATCAATAAAAGTGCATATTTTATTGAAATTTTTAGGACCAGGTTTGTCATTTGGTCCTAAAAATATAGTCCTATCGTATAGTACCAGAAGGGAAATAAAATTTAAATAAGTGCTTTTGGCTGCCATTAATATCAAGTAAAGTGCATATCCAGAAAAAGTATTTTATTAAAACTTTAGGACCAAGTGACACACCCTAATAGTAGTCCCAGAACAGAAATACAATTTAAATAAGTGATTATTAGCTGCCGTTACTATCAATTAAAGCGTATATGTATTAAAAAAAATGTATTCAATTTTAGGACCACCCTAATGAATGCGTACAACTTCATCAGTGTAATAAAAATGTGAATGATTTACCAATTGGGTATATTTACGATCTATACTTATTTTAATTTCTAAGTATTGGAAAAATGAATATATTATCCAGTTACACAATTATCTGATTACTTCGTGTTATTTCAATTACTTTCGTGTTCTGAGTAGCTCATTTGTTTGAAATTACGCTGCTTCCAGGAAAATTGTGCACTGCACTTTATTACTTATTGTAGTATAGAGTCTATGCCATAAATATTTACATGCCTCAATAATTTGTGTGTGTATGTAGATGTCGGATAACCGCATATTTCTATGGCGCGCTAGAAGAAGGCGTCTGTCGGCTGTGGCCTACTATTTCCCAAAACATTTGCATTATTTCTGCCAACTGGCGGAGAGGCAGTACAACTGTCCGCCTATAGTTTTATGTATGTGTGTGTATCATTTGCTATGGATATTACCATAAGTGCAACGAAATGTAGCAACTGGAATTTATAGCGAGGCTTTACAGACACTCTATGGAGTGAATCTATAGCTCTTTAGACTTACGAGTATTTGTGCAAAATCAAGCACAAACAAACATGAATATGAAAGACTACCACTTAAATCTTTGAAGTAGAACATTTTTTTTTTGTTTGTGCATATTTTGCAGTAGTCATAAAATGGCATAAATTGGAGCAGAAGTTTTGGAAAAAATAAACAGACAATTCCAGCAAAGTAGACGTACACATAATCTTTTATGATTTATTGCCACATCTACTTATCATACGGGCAGATCCGTCGTGAAAAAAACTCGCTTATGAAAACATTCCATGACTGAAACTTTATTTGACAATCCCGATAGTTTCTAAAAATTACACATGGACCATCTAGTCCATTTCTGGACCAAATTTTTTTTTAGTAAAGGGACTGTAGCTGCCTAAGCGATTGGTCAAAGTTACCATTGACGCCTCAAAAGTGTCAATAACGACTATGCGTTATTTTCGCGTAGCAACAAAAATTTGCTTTTGCACCACGATAACACCCCTGTTCACGCTTGTGTGCGACTTATTCGCCAAACCTAACACATTAATGGTGCCGTAACCGTCTTGACTTTTTTCGTTCCCAAAATTAAAGAGGATTATGAAAAGTCGATGCTACGCTACGATTTTGTAGATGAAAACTGCATAGATCACAAAAAAATACTGTTTTAAGTGTTTGGAGGATTGAAAGAACGCTATACCTAGCAATTTCTTTGAAGGAGACAAAATTGATATTCATGAATATCTAAATAATCATTTTTTTAAGAAATATAGAATTCGCGCTATTTTTTGAACAAACCTCGTACAAAGCCTGGGATATTTTCAAAAATCTTTACTAATATGGGGTATTTGTTTTATTATTTTCCCCAAGTTTTAAGACTAAAAGTATTGCCTTTGGCTTAAAATACATAAGACGCTAATAAAATTAGAATTTTCGGTAATTAGCACTCCCAGAAATTTGATTCAGAGATTTCAGAACATTGAACGTTCTGGAATTAGAATTGAAAAACGAATAAACAAAGATCTTAATCCGTCTGTAGTTCCTCAAGCTGTATCCATTGATGGCCTGAGTTCAGCCAAGTCAAGTTGGTGGTTGCCGCCTAATTTATAAGTCATAACTTAGCTTTGGGTTTTATTTCAATTATCTTACAAACAAAATTATAATTTGTGAGCGATGACTGTACCACAATATTTATATATCAGTTGTGAGCCAGTAGAATACATAAATACATACATATTTCTGATCGAAGTCTGATTATCTTCATCTCACAAGATCGCCACGTACAAATTTTATCAATGAAAAAAGTGTACATAGTTGTTATTACCATAGTGGTATGAGTTAGAATCCATTAGCCGGATATTTATATGGATCCACGTTCTATGGGAATGGAAAACTTATAGTCAGTTGATTATTTGGGCCTGCAGTTCCTATTGAAACAAATATACAGTTAATTTCACTGCTGGCTAGTTCCATTCTCCAGGTGATAGTCTATGGAGTTAGACCAGCCTAGAGCACTAAAAATGGGTCTCACTTTCACAATTTATTCTGGGAATTAAGAAAAAATGGAATTTCTCCCGTTCACGCTTTAGTAGAAATGTATTCGCCTTCTATACCGCGTCAGCGGTGTCTACGTCAATGACGAAGAACAATTGTTTCTAAAAAAGGTTACAATAATAATAAAGTCACTTCACTGATTATGAGGTTTTATATATGTATGTAGTTATTTCTTGCTTCCCCTCTTTTCCCAATTTAGCAACATGACTTTATGGTATAAGTATGTAAAAGCGTGTAAGAAGTGCTTAGAAACTAGATTATTCCATAATAGACTGAAAATGTGAAATTTGCCTAAGCAAGGACGAATGCAATAGAAAGATGCACACAAAATTCATTGATAAGATTATGTTTATGAATGTGTGGGTGCGTAACCAACCTATGACTACAATGTTAATGGTTATACATACACACATATATACATACTATGTGAGAGAAAAGATTTCAACAATTTAAAAGTATATTTAATCAAGAAAACATATTAAATGTTATTATAATCAATACATCAATAGAAAAAGAGAGCTTAAGGGAGAGGTAAAAAACAGCAAAAATATCTTGTTTGCTCTTATACAATAACAATTACATACAATTATTACGTACTTACATACAGCCAATCTTATTATTAAAGAAAGTGTTTTTTTCACACTTCTCTCAAATAATTTGTGTGCAATCTTTGCATAATTGTTATGGAAATCCTCTTTACTCACCAACAAAACAAGGAAATTGTTATAAGAAAAATAAAAAGCAAAAACAAACAACTCGTAAAAGTCATATGCTAATGGATAAAGAAAAGCCAAAAAATTCTTTTTTGGAAAAAAGTGAAAATTCTTGCATAAAATCTAATGCGAGGTTGTATGCGTAAATACATACATAAATGTGTAAGTGTTTCGTTGTGGAAAATCGCTAAGGAAAATCAGAAAATCAATAGCGCCCCCCAGCAATGAGTGAGTGCACCAATTGTTGTCTGCGCCTTCGAGAAGAGCGTAGAATCTACGCAGAACATCGGGAAAAGTCATGCGGCACATATACATATTCCCACATGCTTATATACGCCAACGCGCATAAGCAATCAAACCAAATAGGATTGAGAGTGTCCGCACTGAAAGCTACTACTCTAGTGATTGTGTGTATGTGTGAGTTTTTGTGCTTATGGGTATGTAGTACTTGCTAAGCAGTGCAAATAAGCGAGGGCGTCGCTATAAAAGCAATGCCAATTAGTGACAGCGTAAACAGTTGAAATTGAGACGCGAACGTGTGCGGAACACATCAATTTGCGAAAAGAAAAACGAGAAGAAAAAGAAATTATTTACTAAAAAGTGTAAAAAGCAAAGCAAAAATTTGTGAAGCGAACAGTATTATATTATAAATCTTATTTTAAGAGAATTCAATTGCAACAAAGAAAAGACTTTCGAAAAATATAAGGAAGCAACAACAAAGCAGTGCAGTAGAACAACAAGTGTGCAAGTAAATATATTTATATAAATTTTATACTAAACCAGCAAATATCACAAAATAAATAGTGCAGTTTTAGTGACTTTATTTGAGCATAAGAAAAAATTATCAACAACAACACAAATAAGTTAAGAGCTGCGCATTTTGTGGACTTTTTTGGCATTAACTAAAATTGCTGAACAAAGCAAGCGGTGAAACGGCTAAAAATGAAATCTTAAAACTGCCAAAATAAGCCAAGTTAAAACTGCTTTTTGTGCTAACCAAATTAGGTATACAGATACAAATACATACATATGTACATATATAATTTCATATACATACACATAAGATGTTTTGGAAGCACCTGGAGCTTTCCAGAATTATTACATAATGAAAAATTACTTTAATTTAATTTTATATAGCTGCTGTCATTTTTAATAATAATACAAATGGTTTGAAATGATGTGAATAAGAATCAGAAAAACAAATAAATTGTTCTACTAATTTAAAAGTGGCTTGTAACAAGAATTGATTTGCTTTAAATTTTTTTATTTATTCATTTTTAGTTGTGCTCATTTTTAAGAAAAATCAATTTTTTAATTATACACTTTTAGTTCTGCTCATTGTAAGTTATAATCCTGTGCTTTAAAATCCTTTTGTTAAAAAATATATTTTTTTTTTAATTTTCGATTCTTTTGTTTTGAAAACTTTTATTATCGATTTTTAATTTACTACGTTGTGCTCAATGAAACAACCTCTGGAAACTTTCGATAGTTGATTTCGTCTACAATTTATGTTTCTTCAGCCTGGTTATAATTTTTTTTTGTCGTTCTGTTTTAATATATTTGAATTGCATTTTATTCTTATTTAATTTAATTTTTTAATTAAAATTTAATTTTTTTATCATCGATTTTAAATTTAGTAAATTGTTATCCATGAATCATCTCGTGAAAAAAGCTTTCGATAAGAAATTTCGTCTGCGTTTCTTTTGTTTTTTTTTTAATTTATTGTCAGCTTGATTACAAAATAATTTGCGCGTCGAGAATTTAAAATTAGCAATTTACTAAATTTAACTGAGTAAATAAAAACAATAATACGCGTATTTATTCGGGTAGGTAGATGACAAGGCTCGAAGAGATAATAATTAATAATGTTATAAATAAACTAAACTAATGTCTTAACGTTACACTGAGTGATTTTATACAATTTTTATGAATTTGCTATGATTACAGACATTAAACACATTTAATCTATCTATAATTTTTTTATTTCTTTGTGACTGCCGTTCTCAAAATTCTCGCAAAGTTAAGAGGTTGGGGGGCAAGTTGACTGTTTTAAACCTGATATATTTTTTAAATCGACGTTTGTTAATCCATCATTACTCGGGTATCGCAATCGCTGTTTTTACTTTTTTCACATATTTTTGTCATTCTAATCAATTAATTTCCAAAAACTGCAATGTATTTTCAAAAAAAAAATTTTGGTCTTTAGAATAACAGTTTTGAATCCTCTTAGTGCTTCTTATGCGACAATAAATATTATTTATCACAAACATAAATTTTGAATTATTTGTTTATTCATGAAATTATTTAGTATTATTTCTTTTATTCTTTATATTTTGCTATGAATTAATTTCTTTATTTTCATTTGTTCAACTATTTTTTATACCCTGAACAAGGTATATTAAGTTTGTCACGAAGTTTGTAACACCCGGAACCAAGCGTCGGAGACCCTATAAAGTATATATATAATAGTATATAAATGATCAGTATGCTGAGCTGAGTCGATTTAGCCATGTCCGTCGGTCTGTCTGTCCGCCTGTCTGTATATATACGATCTAGTCCCTCAGTTTTTAAGATATCATTTTGAAATTTTTGCAAACGTGATTTTTCTTCAAGAAGCTGCTCATTTGTCGGAACTGCCGATATCGGACCACTATAACATATAGCTGCCTTACAAACTGAACGATCGGAATCAAGTTCTTGTATGGAAAACTTTTGCATTTGACATGATATATTCACAAAATTTTTTATAGATTATTTCCTAAGGCATCAATGTAATCTCCGAAAAAATTCGGGTAATCAGATCGGATTACTATAGCATATTGTTTCGATATAAACTGAACATATAGTTACTAAAAATAAATGCACCTGTGAAGGGTGTATTATCTTCGGTGCAGCCGAAGTTAACGTTTTTTCTTGTTTAAATAAAATTCGATTTTACATAATAAATTATTAATATATTTTTTATG
>NW_017535741.1:46607-70131 GCF_001853355.1 Bactrocera latifrons | reverse complement strand
TTTTTTGTATTTGTTATTTTATTATTATGTGTACTTTTTTTGATTGATTTTGTCAGCAATTATCTAATTGACATACATATATGCAGCTCGTCTTTATGAACCAATTAAAGCAATTGTGCTCAGATTCATTCACCATAAAACGCCTCATTGTATGGCCTTTCAGCAATATCAATGAGGTGTGCACTATAGACTATATGGTACAAATGGATGTTTTTGTGTATTTTTTATGAAATGTGCTATTATGCGCACGAAATTGAAACTTGCTATAGAAATTGGGAAAAACGTACAAAAATTGATTTAAATCCCAAATGGTTACTACGCATAAAGCCCACACTATATAAATTAAAATCGCAACAATGGCGTTTTAAAATTCGCAAATTTTTTGAAACTAATTGCGCAAAACACACCCACACATAAACAGAAAAATTGTCAAAAAAATTGTGGTCGATTGTTAAGTTTCTATTTTTTTCGGATGTCCACCTGAAATTCGGCACTTAAGCCGCGAAATATATACGAACTTGTTTACATTTGTATTTGCGTATGCGGGTTTTCAGCTGGCAATGACGTCATGCCGGTAGTGGCGTGTAGTGCGGTTGTGCCGGTCTCGCGCTGCCCAAAACAGGTCTCAACGCTTTATCCACTCCACAGTGTGTCGATGGCATTGCAAAATATTATTTATATATACTTGTACATATGTATATTGTTACATATATAAATATAATAAGTATGCATATTAGTTTTGCATACAAAAATCATTAATCCAGTTCGCTAGCTTGTTGTTTGCTTTCGTCTTTGCGCCTCGCATTAGTCTCAGAGCTGCATTTACAAGTCTTAAATTACTCTTTTCTGATTTATTTGACTGCCAAATGACGTCACGCCTTACTGTTTTCAATATTTTGTTTGAATGAAGAAAAAATTGTTGTTTTTGCGCTAAATTATGATGACTATATGTACTTGTTGTTTTTGCCATGTAATTTGAGTCGTTAGTGTTTGACGTGCTGGTAAACACTTCAATGTGCGCCATGTTTGTTGTTGTTTTTGCATATGTACACACGATATATTTGCTTGTACACCTATTTAGCGTGTTGGCGATTTTTTTATTAACTCGAATTACTTTTTCTTTTTCATTAGCGTTGACGCGGATGACTCATTTTGTATTTCTGCTACGGTGTCGTTATTATTATGATTGACACTGTCGTGTATTTGCTTGTTTTGATTTGTTCTGTTCGTGTAAATTCGTTTTCTTTGTTTGTTGTTTAGTCTATTTGTGTATCCAATAAGGCAAATTGAAGGTGGACTTCTGACACATGAAAAATAAGAGGAGATTTAATAAATATTTGGTTTTGTTGCCAAAATGAAATAATTTTGAAATTGCACTCATCAGTGCACAGACCATTTGTATGAACTTGTGGTTGTATGGGTATATACATACATACATATGTACCTCTGTTTTTATTTTTAGTCACCGTGATATGCGTGACTTAATTGCCGTAGACAATTTGTTGAACCTCTTGGACCGTGAATATTTATTATATTTATTTTTGTATGCATTTCGATAAAAAGTGTTACATATATATTTTTTTAATTTTCTCTATGGAATAATGGATTAACTGATTTTTGGAACTTTTTCTGTAGAATATTGGAAAACCCAATTTTAATATACTCGTACGCTCAATGTGATATTGGAAAATTTTTTTTGTTTTATGTTCAGAAATCGCTGTACAATTGATTTCTACTATAAATGGCCGAAATAACCGCTTCCCGAAAATTCACACCTTCGAGCTACTTCCGCTCTTTTGAAAAAGTCAAGGCTTGGTAAAAGTTTTAACTAATTTATACCTTCCTTGCTATTATGAAAGAGTGGCAGAGACAGATCCGTTCATGTGAGGAACACAATGCTCGCGACAGACTGCAGCAGCACGACAGTGAACTGAAAACGGCGTTGTGAATCCTACTACATGAACGTTTGTGAGAGGGCAGCAACATAACAATGGCCGGCATGTACACAAAACAACACAGTTGTAAATTTTGCATGTACACAATTTCGTTGTGGCCATACTAATACCTTGCACTTCAATGAAATTTTAATATTTTGTTCAAAGTGATACTTTTTAAGCAAAATATAAGTAAATAGGTAAATTTATTTGTTTTAAATTATCAATTGTTATTATAAATGATGTAACAGAGCTATTTTATGCTTTTATTTGTAAAACAACGTCGGGTTTGTTAGAGCTTTGAGTAATATTACATTTTATATATTAGTGGCATCACCATTCTACCTCATCTCTCTATCTTCCATTCTATTGTCAACTCTACTGTCGTCCTACTGTCGTTGGCAAATATAGGATAAAATTGAAGTTAGCGAGAACAACTATCGGCCTGCAGTCGTGTAGTCGTGCAGCTGTCAAAATAGGTCCGTCCTTAAGAACGTGTGTATTTTAATATTTGACAGATGTCGTTTGCAGTCTGTCGCGAGCATTGTATTCCACACATCATTCTTCACCTTTCATTTGACACATTAACACTTACACAGCACCCTGGATGGGTACCGGGGCAAAACGAAATCTTCACTATCTCTTTATTTGAAGTTCTATTTCTCATTTGTCAAAGATTTTGTCTTGTTTGTAAAAAAAAATTACTTTTAAAACTTAAATATGTAAATTTTTAAACCAAAACTATGGAAATTAGAAAACTGATAAATCCATGCTTTATGACTACTCAGTAGTAATTTGATATAATTTTAGTTATTAATTTTAATTTTTCTTTATACGATCTTTTTCATTCTCATTCTTCATTTTACTGAAGTTTACGTACACTTTTCTGTCTTTTTCAGCAGGGCTTTGGTTTCGAACCGGACATGGACATGGATATGGATATGGACATGTTTCCACGCAGTCGCTTGGGCCGCATGCACGACCCGTTCAGTGGCTTCAACAACTCACGTAAGCACAACAAAATAACGATAATTTTGTAAAATTTGTGCTGATTAAAGTTTCTCTTTCCTCTTTAATGGCACTATAGATTTTGGTTTTCCCCAATTTAACTCGCTTGGTCGTCGTCGTGCTGCCGATCACATGGGCCGTGATGATGACTTCTTTAATCGCCTGCCTTCGGAATTTCGTCAATATATACCGGACGGTTTTGGTCATAGACGTGACGAAAGCGCCACATTGCCACGCCGACACAGCTCTCAGCATTCACAACAAGTGCCAGTACAGGGTGGCGGACCCGCCTACTATCAATCATACGTACCTTCTTCACCACCTAATGGCGTTGGCGTACCACAGTCGCCATCGAAGAAACTCTGCGACGCCGCCATACAAACTGAAGATCCCACTGTTCGCATGGATGGCGATCAGGTGGACAGCGCTGCACCACAAGCTTATGCTGATAATCTACAACAACATGGGCTACGTAACACAGTAGATATGGGTGTGAAGTCAGCTCTGGAGTCGGAACAAGGTATACGTGCGCATTCAGCACCACCACAAGAACAACAACAGCAACAGGTGCCAGTGAATGGTAAGCGCCAGACCCCGCCACCACAGGCCGGACACTCACAATTCGGCACACAGACTAGTCCACATGTGCAGACTGGCGCCAATGCCGGTCAGCAACCGCAGTACCATAAGGCCTATTACCCGCCACAACAACAACCGCATCCGCAGCAACGACAACAGACACCACCACCGCCACAAACCCCGGGTGGCAGCTATGTGCGCACTATACCGATCTTTGTGGAGGGTCGTTCTGAACCGATCATTAACGCACACAAGGAAATACCAAATCAAAATAGTGCGCCCGGTCACGCACAGGCTACAGCTAGTGCATCAGCTCGAGCATTTGTGCCACCACAACAACAGCAGCAACAGTACCAACCACAAGCACAGCAACAACAACAGCCGCAACACCGTCCAACTCCAATAAATACTCAGCAGCAGCCGCCTCAACAGGGGGCAGCCGCAGGTGGAATGCCACCACAAACTCCACATACGCTAGACTCAATCAGCAAAATCCAAGACATTCAACGCGATGTCCTCGATCTCATGGCGAAAGTGGAGAATTTCAAGGGCACGCGTCAAGACAAAGAGTACGTCTATCTTGACGAGATGTTGACACGTAACCTACTTAAGTTGGACACAATCGATACAAACGGCAAGGACAGCATACGTCTAGCGCGTAAGGAGGCCATTAAATGCATACAGGCATCCATCAATGTGCTCGAAGCGAAAGCAAACGAGAACACTAAAGCTGCACAACAGGCTACAGAAGATGGCGAAGCCGCTGAGCAGTCCGTGTCAAGCGGTGCCGCTGAACCAATGCAGACCGAAGAGGCTGCGACACGCAAGAGCGCTTCAAAAGAGAAAGTTGCAGAGGTCGCTACTGAAGCTGCAGAGGCGCCTGCGGCTGAGCCCGAACCAGCTGATGCAAAGCAAATTCAAGCGCCCATACCATTGCCACCGCCAGAAGGCATGCAAGTCGAACAGTCAGCAAGCGCTAGTGATGTGAAGAGTGCGGATGCTGCAGAGGCGAGCAGCAAGGAAGCAGTGGCCAGTGGCGATGTCCCAGCTGCGGAAGCCGCCGCAACCGAAGTGTCGTCGAAGGCTGAGGCGGAGTCGAGCAAATGATGATTGCAACAGCGCAGCTCATCAGGCGCCGTGAGCTCCTCTTCCTACTCAGCCTCATTTTCAAAGCGTTTACATAGCATCACCAAACGAAAGTCCTAAAAAACTTAGTTTCATACATCTAAATAAATGTAAAATTCGTTGTGTTAGAAATTTAACGAAAATTTAAGAAAAAAATATATACTTATATACGTTTTTATTTTATGCCACAAATTATTTTAGAAAATGTTGAAAGGAATGCTGCGCAGTGCTTTAGGCAAAAACAAAATATGTTTCGTAAGTTTAAGTGAGATGTTTATCGAGCGCTAGTATACCACACCAGTCCTGCTTCGGAGCCGAAGCGATCAACTCGGCAGGCACTGCGTTCATTGGACGAAAAGTAATAATAATAAATAAGAATAAAAATATTTAAAATATACGGTTTTTTTCGTTTTTCATATTATTCTGTTATGATATAATCTAAGTCTTAAATTAAGGTCTTAAAGTAAACAACATATATTTTTGTGATCGATCATAGAATATTTTGTCATCGAAAGTTGCTGTTCTTATTAGATTCTTAGATTTTTGCTGATGATGGCGAAAAAAACATAATGATTTGAGTATAACGATTATAGTCACAAAATTGTAGCAAATAGTTTGATATTTATTATTTTTTTCTAATCGAAAGGAAAGAAAAAAATATCGATAAAATATATTACAAAACGGTATTGAGACAATTAATCACAATCGATATATTGTAAATCCCGCAAATCCTGATAAGTGAGGGGAATTACATAGACTTTTTTTATTGCGGAGATTTTCTGGCAAACAAAAAATATGGACACTATGCTCAGAAATCAATTTATGAGAACGAGCCGTTGCACCAATATACATATAATCAACAGTAGATTATTTTAAAGAGTTTTAAAACAATGTATTTTCAAATGCAAAAGAAATTTAAAGATGGAAATCAAAACAAATATACCTTTAAACAATAGCTTACATCATCATATTCTTGCAATCTGAGTCGAAATTGTAAAGCGACGATCGAGACAGGGCTTTTTTACCTGGGATCATTGCAATTTTTACTCCGCAGCAAATCAGCAGTGCAGAGGGCTTTACTTCATTTTAAGTCGCTTCGTTCGCCTCTTCCATTTTATGGTGTTTGAAGCTCGGTCGTATCCGGTCTTATTTGTTTAAATTGAGTTTAAAATACCTGATGATTTTCCTATTGAATTGGATTAGATTTTGAGCGGATTTTCGTTTCGAGCTTTTGAGTTTCCGTTTCTGTGGTCGTAAGCTAACATATTCAGCAATTAGTTTGTTGAATGGTATTTTGGCGACCCGACAGGCATAGTGAGTTCAGTGGAATCATCCGACTTATGTCCACTTTAGTTAAACCTAGGGCGTACTTACCATTTAGCATAAAACGTTGACAACAGGCACCAGTTTATTCAATAGCATACAATAATCCCAACTGACCATTGAATTACAAGACCAAATATTATATTACAGTACAGTTGATTTTTTATTTCACTTGAAATCTGATACATTATTACACATTCTTTACAAATTCTGAGAGAGCTGATATACTTATATGTATATAATATTAAATAGAATATTCGATTGGTTTTGATGGTTAGTAATTTTCTCCAATTCCTATTGCTCTCAAATGTAGTAATTTTTTTATGAAACTCTCTGTGGAGTTCAAGTTTTCAAATAATATACCAAATGCCATGATAGTAGGATTTTCAATAGCTTAAATCTTTCGCGATTCCGATAACGGCAATTTATAACGGAATCATGAGTCCTTGGAAATGTTTTCAGAACGATTCATTTATCAAAACTAACGAGTTTTTTGCAGATTATATTAGAACCTATCGTATAACAACCACAAATAATTACTGGACTATCTTAATAGTTCTGTATGTTTCTTTCATGATATACTGGTATGATATCGTATACAACAGCCAATTCACCCTTAAATGTAATGCCTAAGTTGCTTGTCCGAGAGATTGTTAGAATTTTTTGTTCTTACCGTTAATCCTCATTTTGAATATCGAATTAAACGTCAAGGATTTATATAGTATATACACATATACATCCATCATAAGATGACATACATATGTATGTGGAATAACACTTCGTTTCCAATTATAAACTTCGAAAGACTCGTCTTTGTCAGCTGGGTGTTCCGCATAAGTAACATAAAAATACATGCATATGTCACTTATTTTTTGGTAGAAAACTTAATATTAAGTACCGTTATTTTATATTATTACATGTAATCATTAGAAAATAGTATTTTGTTGCTAATACAAGGAAAGGAAATATGTAATGAAGATTCTTGCACTAAATATACAAATCTTAATACTAAAAATTAAAAATACTAAAAAACAGTATACGATCAAATATTATAGAAAAATGGAAAAAAAAATTAAACAAAATATTATGTTAATAAACAGCAAACATTAACACATGGTGCCTAAGCAATTACAGAAGAGAGGTGTAATAAAGTTTACCTCAATTTCATATAAAAGAAATTATCATAAAAGAAAACTCAACTTAAATAAAATACTAAAAATTCACAAAATTAGAACGATAAATTGGGAAAGATACATAAAATTAAATATAATTATGTTTTAACTTCTTCAAAGTACACTTTTGCGAAAAATTTACAGTAAAGTTTGAAATAAGCGAAACACTGACTTCGTAAAAAAAAAACGAAATCATGATTGTTTGTAAATAAATAATATATTTATCATATTAGTGTGCCTATGATTTCTTGGTTCAAAAACTTGTTTTAGTCCACTATACTACTTCCGCCACTTTTCTGTTATTAATTTTTTTTTTGTGTCCAAATGGTAAGTTTATACAAAGTGCTACTAATATTTAATTCTACATGTAATAATCAAAACGAATTCCACTTCTTCTTATTCTTTATTGGCGTAGACATCGCTTACGGGAGTTTACAAATTCGCGCCAGTCATTCTTCCATTTCGCTTTTTGCGCCAATCGGAGATTCCAAAGTCATTCGTTTGCTTTCCCCGGCGGGTATTGCGTCGAATACTTTCACAGCTGGAGTGTTTTCGTCCATTCGAACAACATAACCTAGTCAGCGTAGGCGCTGCCTTTTAATTCACTGAACTATGCAAATGTCGTCGAATTTCTCATATAGATCATCGTTCCACCGAATGCGATATTCACGGTGGTCAATGCGTAAAGGACCATGAATCTTCTGCAGAACTTTTGATGAGATGTAGAATGTGGTCTTTGTTCTCCGAAAGAGGATTTTACTTCTCAATTGTCTACTCAGTCCGAAGTAGCATTTGTTGGCAAGAGTTATTCTGTGTTGGATTTCGAGGTTGACGTTGTTATTGATGTTAATGCTGGTTCTGAAATAGACGAAATTATCTACGACTTCGAAGTTCTGACTGTCAACAGTGATATGGGAGCCAAGTCGCGAGTGCAACGACTGTTTGTTTGATGACGAATGATATTTCGTCTTGTCCTCGACCAGGCCCATACGATTCGCTTCCTTATCCAGTCTGGATATCGCGTACGACAGCAGCTATACACACTTATAGAAAATGGTACCTTCTCTATTCAGCTCAGAATTATTTTCTCCAGAAGTTGATTTTGTCTTTCCAAAGTATTTGAAAATCAAAGATATCTCCTTTACGGAAATAATACAATACCAATGCATCAATTTAAATTTCGTCCGAAACATGGCACAATAGAGCAAGTAAATAGAATTACTAACGAAATAAGGAAAGCATTTGAGCACAGGGAGTACTTTTCAGCAATATTTTTAGATGTAGCTCAGGCGTTTGATAAGGTAAGGCACGAAGGTCTTTTATATAAGATTAAAAAAAGTTTACCTTTAGAATTGTATAAAACATTGAAGTCTTATTTAAATAATAGACAATTTATGGTGAAAGTATTAGATTATATCATATCGAATGAAAGACAGATTAGGGCTGGTGAACCACAGGGCACCGTTTTAGGCCCAACTCTATACATCATATATACAGCACATCTTCCAACAGCTAACAATGTATTAACTTCAACTTTTGCGGATGCCACAGATTTAGTCAGCCATAACACACACATAACACATACGGAGGCTGCTATACATATATATTTCTGCCCTAGGCAACACTAAGTTTTGCCAGGTGCAACCTGACATTTCCATTGGAAAGTTTGACATTTTTTAGCATAACATCACTCAGAACGTTTTGTTATTTAATCGTGAATTGTTTTATTTACAGGGAATCAAAATATTCATCTCGGCCAAAAAATGGAATTAACTCGTGAACATTTTCGTACTGACACATTTTGGCATCAAGAATATTAGCGGAGCATTTAAGTCCTGTCGAAGAATGACTAGCGAACTGGCATATAAATGTGAATGAACAGAAGTGAAAGCATGTTCGCTTAGACCAAAAATGTGCCTGGCAGTAAAAATAAACAATATTTCAGTACCCCAAGTGAACAAAGTAACATATCTTGGTATTCACTTAGATAGAAAGCATGCATGGATGTATGGCATTCAAATGTGCAACTAATAATGATATAATACAAAGGTTCCAATCGAAAATGCTTCACCGTCGTACATGCGTAACGAAAATATCGATAAAGACCTTGGTTTTCCAATGGCAAAGAAAGAAGTAGAAGATAGCATAATAAAATATATATCTAAACTACGAGATCACCCAAAACCCTTGGCTAATGCTTTGGTACATTCCTGCGATCAAACACGCCTTAAAAGAAGAGATAGGCCTGCGTATTAAGGAAAAACGTATCAACGAAACAGTTGAATCACTTGCTTGAGCCTGTCTAGTTTTAAAACAGTTTTAAGATTTTATAACTTATTGTTAGGCTTAAAAAAAGCAGATCCAATAAATAAAATAATATTGAAAAATAAGAAGTAGATTGAAGAAGTCGCACTATAGGGAGTCACCTTGTCCGATACCTGGTTTGGTATCAAACGGCCCACCAAGATCCTGACGGAACTTTTGGTATTCCTTTCCATGCTGTTAAAAGTAGCTTGGACTGGACTTTTCGAAGATTTGGCACATAGTGAATATTTGGTTAGCTGTTGGTTTCCCAGGCCTGAAGCCATATGATAAGGTTCAATTAGTTTATTTAGGAGATTTATCCCACGATAGTTGGCGCAGATTGTGGAGTTTCCCTTTTTTCGATTGGGCAGAGCCTACATAAATTCCAATCTTCAGGCATGCTTTCGTCCGACCATGTTTTACAAAGAAGCTGATCCATACTCCTTATCACTCCTTCGCAGCCGCAACGTCCGCTCCATCATCATCGATTGGAGAATTGGGTTCGCCTTCTCCTGGCGTTGTTCTTTCACTGCCATTCAGCAGGCTAGAAAAGTGTTCACTCCATAATTTTAGTATGATGTATGGGCATCGGTCACTAGATCACCTTTAGGGGTTCTACAAGAGTATGTTCCGGTCATGAAATCTTCTGTTAGCCGCCTCATTTTTAGAATTTAGAATTTTCGAACATTACCCCTGTCGGCCAGCTTGTTAATCTCTTCCTACTCAAGCATTTCGGCCTCTTTCTTTTTTTGTCTGCAAGTGCGTCTCGCTTCCCTCTTCAACTTCCGGTATCTACCCCATCCCGCACGTGTTGTGGTCGATCGTAACGTTTCGAGGTAGGCAATCTGTTTTCTCTCCAAAAAAGGTCCATATAATTAAAAATTTTATAGATGATAAGTATTAAAAAATCTATGAAATTTCCATACAGCCTTACTTAAAAAACCGAATATCTCGAGAAATATTAATGATACCGATTTGACATTTACGAGATATATACAAAAAATGCGAAATTCATGCAAAAATCAGGTTTAGACCCCATACTACCTCGCCTTTGTGAGTTTCCACTTTGTAGCAATGGGCATTTTTGTAGAGTGTTCAATTCTGAGGAATATGTGTCTAAAGTCAAAACGATGCCATAAAATGCCTCTGAGCTATAGAAATTTAAAGATAAAAAATCACGATTGTCGTGTATTTTCAATGGAAATTTTTTACAAACCTTGGTCCATTCCTTAATGTTAATATTAAGGGCTCAAATTTTCAAGGTATTTCCAAGGAAATTTCATGACAGGATTGAAAAAAATAATAGGTTAAAAACACCCAAATATAAACTATATGTCAATAATTCACTGCTCTGAGAGTTTCATTATTCCAGATATCTATACTGGATTACTATTCAACATCGTTATACCTCGATTAAACAGGTGATTGTATGTTGAGGTATCAGTAGCCGGAATGCTGAATGAAAATGTCTAAAATTTTGGGAAGTTTATAGACTTACGTCTTGTAAAGCCCCAGTATTTTTACGCAAACTGTATGAATCATCTTTGGCATTCACTCATTGGTATCAAGGGCTCACATTATTCGTGATTTTAGTGGTAGACAAGGCATTAAAAGAAAAAAAAAAAGTCGCAGTGAACTGTTAAGTTAAATTGATTTCTTTCATGAATAATTCCTGGATGAACACTGAATGAAATGAAACCCTTTTTCCGACCATTAAAATATAAGTATTACCGCCTCTTGGAAGATATTTTAAGGTTACTAAAGATAAAATTATTAATATTAAAATAAGTGATCAGAAATATAGACATTTCTCTTACAAATGATAATGATTTTACTCGAGACATACCTCAGGACTGAACAAAAGACAAGCGTTATCAAATATTCCTTACCACTGATGGGGGGAAATAATTGATAGTCAAGTCTTGTTCTGTGAGAACTATTTCATTCTACGAGAAGGGTTTCATTCTTCAAGAACTGTTTTAGTCTGATTGAATTTAGCGTTTTGACGTATTTTAAGAACTATCTTAACTATCTTAATATATGTGAATGTTTGTATGTTCATATGTATGTAGCACATTGTTTATGCTACATAGTATGGGGTTGCTTTGAAGTGCACATGCACATTTGTATTCAATTGCCTAAATGCATATCTTAGGTCAGTATCCCTGCCAACTATCAGCGGGTAAAAAACCAGGTTATCAGTGGGTAAACATGTGAGTAGTTTGCCATGAAGATTCTATCCTCACACGTACGTATACATGTGATTATACATCACTGTTGCGCCCATTCAGCAGTGTCATATAGAAAGTATATCTGTCCTGCTCTAATATCCCCAATCGACGGTTGATTCAGGGTTGCATTTTTTAATTCCTACTATACAAATTTCTTAAAATTTCGAACTAATACAATGTTCAAACCGAAAATTGAAAAGATTAGATTACATTCAAGCATTCCATAACCCAACAGTGTTCTCACTGCCGTTAGAAAGATCAAAAAACAGCTGTTATTGTCATTCAAGAATTTTGAAATAAAAACGTAATTTTTTAAATATTTTCCATATAATAGAAATAATGGATGCATTTTTTCATTTGTTTAGTCGATTTTCAGGTGAAATTAATTTTTTGCTTTAAAAAAATTTGTTTGTTTACATTTTTTACCCTTTGTAGTGTCTAAATCAGCTGTGATAATGTAATAGATTTTCAATGCTGTCAAGTAAATTGCGCAAAATCAGAGTCGCACAGAGCGATTTAGCGTGGATCAGTTTCAAATCATTTCGATGAAGTGATTTTGAACTGTCATTTTTGTATGGCGAAATCTTAATACATTTATAAGATTAGTGGGATAAACCACACAACAGCCGAAATCGTGTGATTAAGTGTCGGTCTGAACATGGTATAAGCCTGTCTCTTATACACATCTAGATGTGTATAAGAGACAGGATAACATTATTTATATAATATATTTAATTAAAAAATAATAATTTCATCTGGAAAAAGATTTATTAAAGAAAAGAATTATTAATAGCTGAAAATAAAAAGTGAAAAAAAAATTATAAAAGACAAATACCTGAAAATATAATAAAGGTTATTAAAACCTGAAAATAAATAATAATTACATTGAATTTGTAATATCTAAAAGAAGAAGAAAGATTAATTGTATAAGATGATAATAATACCTGAAAGAAAGGATTAATATTATCTGAAAAAATAAAATATATTAAATACAAATAGAATATACTCTGAAAGCAAAGATTAATTAAATAAAAATAAAAACATCTGAAAGAAAAGATAAATATTATTTGATCATTTAAAATATAAAACAAACTTTTTTTCACATATCCGCCTTAAACGCATAAAATACATAAGTACATATGCAAATATTTATTTGTGTATTATATTAGACGGTGCAGTCCAATTTCTAAATACACACACTTTTTTCACATACTTACTAAGCAATTGATATTTGCTGCTTCTGATGATATTGCTGCAGCTGCTATTTCCAATGCTGTAAAAACAAATGAAGTAATTATTTGCAAATTATTAAAAAAAGAATGAAATTCACTTACTTACTTTCTTGTTGTACGAGCCTCCTTTACGATGGTACGATCACGACCGACATGCGTCTTTCAATCGTTTTTTTTATCACCCTTTTTGGGATTTTCTTTTGGCACTATTGACAATTATGTTTTCTCCTTCGCACTCATTCAAATAAATCAAGAAATGAAAGAAACTTTTTAGTGTATAGAGAAAAAACGTGTAGTTGTAAAGAAATATTTGAAACAAGCGCGTAGCCGTGGTTGGTACTGCCTCAACATTGGTGAAAATAAGCCTGTTCAATATATTTGAACATATTGCCGAGGGAAAAAGTAATTATTCAATAACAGTTGACTGTATGTATTTTAATACTCTCACAACAAAGTTGCTAAAGAGAGTATTATAGTTTTGTTCACATAACGGTTGTTTGTAAGTCCTAAAACTAAAAGAGTCAGATATAGGGTTATATATACCAAACTGATCAGGGTGATGAGTAGAGTTGAAATCCGGATGTCTGTCTGTCCGTCCGTCCGTGCAAGCTGTAACTTGAGTAAAAATTGAAATATCACGGTTAAGTTCGAAGATGGGCAATATCGGCCCACTGCCACGTCCACAAAATGGTGAAAACCGAAAACCTATAAAGTGTCATAACTAAGCGATAAATAAAGATATTAAAGTTAAATTTGGCACAAAGGATCGCACTAGGGAGTGGCATATTTGGACGTAATTTTTTTGGAAAAGTGGGCGTGGCCCCTCCCCTACTAAGTTTTTTGTACATATCTCGGAAACTACTATAGCTATGTCAACCAAACTTTATAGAGTCGTTTCCTTCAGGCATTTCCACATACAATTCAAAAATGGAAGAAATCGGATAATAACCACGCCCACCTTCCATACAAAGTATATGTTGAAAATCACTAAAAGTGCGTTAACCAACTAACAAAAAACGTCAGAAACACTAAATTTTACGGTAAAAATGGCAGAAGGAAGCTGCACGCAGGCTTTGTTTTTAAAATGAAAATATGCGTGGCGTCGCCCACTTATGAACCAAAAACCATATATAATGAAATTCGGTACGTAATATTTTCTTAACACCCTGATGACATGTACGAAATATGGGTTAAATCGGTTCACAATCACGCCTTCTTCCAAAATAACGCTATTTTGAATTCCATCTGATGCCTTCTCTGTATAATATATCCATTGGGAACCAATGATGATAACGAAATAAAACTTTACACAAATGCGGTATTTGATGCGAGAGTATAAAATGTTCGGTGACACCCGAACTTATCCCTTCCTTACTTGGTAAAATAGTGAGAATTACATAGTTTCATATCTTGTTGAATATTCTTAAGTATAATAACAGTAATATATTTATGCATACTGTCCTTGGTATCAACGTACATATTAATTTTCGAATAGGACCATAAAGACGCAATAGTTTATTTAATCAAATTAGTAAATGGATTTATTTCTTGGTTGGCGATAGCCGAAGCTGTCGAAGGTTTCAATTCTTTCTAACATAACTTGGAAATACCGATTTATTTGAAAACATTTAACATTTTAATTTCCTTCTTTTTCCAATTACGTAATATTAAAGAATGCTAATTGTTTAAATTAGCAATCATCAACTCAGCTATATCTTTAAAGACATGGGACTGCAGTGGTCTGGTAAAAGAAGGCGATATTGGTATTAAATTTTTCTGAAAGGACACCGCCTCTCACTCGATAATCTAACTTGGAGCAGAAAACTAAAAGCATTAAAAAAACCACAGAACGACAGAGTGGTCAATTTAAGGACCTGACAACAAAATAAAACATAAATTTTAGCAAAATTTGATCTTCCTATTGAGTATTTGGGTGCCCAATTTATTGGGAAGGATGCACCACTTTATTTTTAGTTCAATAAGCACCCACTGATTAGGTAACGGAAAACACATTACTTTATATGAGGTACTAAACACTTTAGGTTTAACTTTATTGAATGTTAATGAAAACACAGATGTAAAGTTGACTGCACATGGTAACGGCGACCATATCACGCAGGACTGCTGGGAATCGAATTGTATCGCGTAGCGCACAGGATAGGCAGCGAGCAGGAACCGTGTGGTGACGACTTGTTATCGAAAAATTGCAACACGCGGAATGGATGTCGAAAAAAGAATGCGTATACTGTAATTTTGTCCGTCCTTTTTGTTTTTGGGGTTGGTGTATAGGTGTGGCGAGTTGTGTTGGCGTTGTGTTTGATGTATAAGTATGATGTATTGTGCAATGTTTCCTTTAAATACCTATTGAAAACATCGGTTTCCTTTTAAACTCATCACCAAGCGAAATCAGCACCCTTAACAAAAGTCATAAGTACGCAACGTTACTCGTCGGTCTTCTCGGTCCTGATGGTACAAAAATAGGAATCAAGGTTAAGTAGAAACTTTGGCGGTGGAAGTATCTTTTTCTCTTAATGGAAGATCAAAAATATCTTAAGCTCCAACCAAAATGAACAGCGAAATTTACATACATAGATATATTGGAAACAAGTTATCCAACAGAATAACGCCGCTATCTACTTTCAAGGGAATAAATAGAGTATTAATTATGTAAAAATAAGAAAGAACTGAGGCTTGGAAAGGTTGAAGAAACGCCGCGACATCCGAAAATAAAAGGAGAATAATTTTATATACTACAAAATAGACTAACGGTTTTTAATTTCACCTTTAGTTTTCAATTTTAATTTATCTAAACAAATCTATTATATTCTAGTATTCAGAAATTTTCAGACTTTACCTAGCTACGACCAATAACTGTTGATACCTACTTATACTACAAATATATCATCTATAAAATTCAGGTCCATCCTTCCAATAATGTCTCTTCAAGTATTATTAGTATCACCCGGCGGTTTTGAGCCGAAGAATTTTTCGTACTCTTCTTGTCTCTTGCGAGCACGGGCCTCACGCTCAACCTGACGCTTCTTGGAAAACCGCTGGTGTATGCGTTTCATCTCCTGCACCTCCTTCATCTCTTCTTTGTCCTCATCCTAGAAACAAACATTTGAAAGAAACTGAACCCGAAATTATATCCGTCACAGTTACGCTCATATTCAGCCGAAGTACTAAAGCGCGTCGTCCATCTGACATCGGTTGACTGTAATGCATGAAATTCTTTAGACGTTCCGCCGGCGGTACACTACGCTCCACTACCAGTACAATGCGCGCCCACTGACGTTGCCATTCGTTGCGTATCTCGGCGATCTTTTGATAGGTGTTGCCCATCATAGCGATCAACATGTTCACCAACAACACGCTGACAATCACCATGAAGAGAAAGAAAAGGGTCTTCGCTTCATATTCGTGCTGTGTGGAACCCATACCACCGAAGTAGTCACCAAAATTGGTGAGCGACATCAAAAACATAGCCACTATGGACTCCATTGGGGAAGGCATTGGATTCGACTCGGAATCATCGATTTCCTCTGGTGTTGCGGGATTGTCAAATGTGAGAAATATAATATAGTAAGCTTGTGAAAAACCCATCACGAAAACCAGATAGATGGAAACGAAACGTATAAGGTCACCCATGACCATGCGATAGATCATCACAACGAAAGGACCGACAGTTTTGAAACCACTGAAAAATTGGAATTAGTTGCATGACTGTAGTAATGTAGCCATCGATGTTTTTTTAGAATTTACCGACAAAAGAATAAAAAGTAAGGCGCTGTAGTGAGCATAATAAAGACAGCCACGTGATCATCAATCTCGGTCATGCAGGACAACCTCAGCCACGGTATAGTCATCATGAGCGCACAGGAGAACAAAAACATGACCCTAGAGGGTGCAGTCATCTGTAGATGGATGAGAAATAAAGAAAGGTTTCTATCATAGTATGAAATAATGGAACCTTACCATATTCTCGACAAACATTTTATAGCCCAAAAAACGCGCTTCTCTCAGGGCCGCCAATAAGTATAAAATCGAGCCAAAGAATATGATGATTTCAGCCACAATTCGTACCTAAAAGAGAAGAAAGTTTTGGTTAATCACACACGGCTTTGATCTGATCTTCATAAGCAACCTTCGCTAAGTCCGATTCCATGTTCATTAACGGACATTCGGCATAACTCGCCCACCAAGATGGCAATGGTTCCACATCATTATCGTCGAAGTAGTCGGTGAAGTTCAACCAAAAGGTTTCTGTGAAGGATAAAAAAAAACCATGACTAACTCAGTCCCTAGTGTGGATTTCAGACTCAGCTCACTATATTCCATCTTGTCGATTGCGCGCTTAATCAAACGCCGTATCCACTTATCGCCTTTATGCAATGCAGCAGTACCATTTATGGCTTGCGGGTTAAAAGTCACTACACCGCCGCTATCAACCTCTTCGCCATTATCGTCTTCATTTTTGTCAGACGGTCCGGGGCGTAAGATGAAACTTATTAACGAGAAGAGGAAATAGAAGGAGAACATATAAAACTGTTTGTAGAAACGCGACTTGACAAAGGACTCCCATTTGGTCTTCAACAAATCGATAACTACACCGTCAAGCAACTCCAAGTGCTCCAGTTTGTCCTTCAAGTTTATAATGTAAATTTTATTGAGAATCTATTTGGCTTCCAAAAACTACTTACACCGAAAACTACGAAGTTCAGTACCGAATCTTTATTGATATTCCCCGTCTCGACATCAATCGTGTCGATCATCGACAATGGGTATGCCGCACATGTAATGCTACCCAGCTGCCAATATATCTCCCTTTCGATACTTAATATATGGAAGAACATCTCGACACGTCCCAGTTTCGCGGCCAACGTCAGCGCCGTTAGGTTTTGCACATTGCGTAAGTGTATATTGGTGCCTACCTCATAGGCTACATCGAACATTTCGATCTTTTCATAGATAACCAGCATGTGCAGCGAAGTATTGCCGTTGGTGTCCTGCAGATTCGGATCTGCGCCACGCGCCAACACCAAGCGAAAACAATCTTCTTGTGAGAGACAAGCAGCAAAGCTCATCGGGTACTCGCCCCAATAGACGTAGCCATCGTAATTGGTCATCGGTTGTACACCGACATATTCATGATCGGGCGAATCGTAACGCGAAGGTTTCTGATCCTCGGCGGACATGAAGGCGCCACAGCAACTAAGAAAATCACAGATGTATATTAGCTGTAGTTATACGCTTCGCATTACCTATTACCGTTCTTGTACATCTGCGCCAGCGTCTAGCAGATATTTAACCATCGCCGGATCCTCGTTAACGATCGCGATATGTAACACGCTCTCACCATAATATTCATCGCACATATAGACATCGAGTATGAGTTTGGGATACCATTTGAGCAGACGTTTGGCCAGATCCGCATGCAATGATGAGGCGTTCAGCAGACAGAGATGTAAAATGGTCTCGCCGACAGCGCCACGTTCCTGAAAAAAAAAAACACTTTACTTGCGCAAGACAAGCTACAGGGACCACTACTACTCACATTCAAATTCCAGCACACAAAACGGTAGGCACTCGGATTTGATATATATTCGGCTTCCGAAACCTCTGTACAGTAATCGTGTATATTAAAGTCGTCATCTGGATTCTCCAGCGCTCTGATCTCAGGCAGTTGTTTGGTACGCGCGCGTTCCTTATTACGCAAGAGCACCAATTTTGAGATTGGAAAGTAGCGGCCTGCGCCTTTATTGTACAGAAACGGTTCAACCTTCGTTTTAATTGCGTGATCGATTTCCGCGAATTGTTTCGTCTGACACGCCCGTTTCATCATATCCACCAAGAGACCACCGCCCTTGAGATTAACAAACTTGTAAAGCGCTTGTGTGGAGACGCCGGCTTGCTTCTTGACGCCACTCGTTACATTGCTCTCCGTATTCCCCATGGTGTCGGACCAAGCTCAAGTCAAACGCCCAAGTTGAGAAACTGGCACGAGTAGGGACCGCGGCTGACCTTATTAATATTAGCAGAAGTTATGGGAGTGTTGTCATTTATGAGACGTATGTCTATACACGTTACGACATCATTCGAGGTAGCTTTTATAAAAATATTTCAGGTTTCACTTCAGCGCATTGACTTTAACTTTCTGTGAGCTCGTAAAAAGTTAAGTGGTCTTCACTCAAGTTTCCAAACTTTTTGTAGTTCGAAGCAGAGGATAGTTGAAAATCTCGTCAGAACTTTTAAGCTGTAGCTCCGGTTGGCTCAAAATATATTTTGAAAAGATTATTTTTATAATTATAACTGTTTTTGGTGAGCAAAACGTTTTAAAGAACTATAATTCTGCTGAACTTTCTCTTTACTTAAACTCACTGAAAAATTCCATTGATTTAACAGCAAGTCGACCATCGGATGGTTGCTAAGCAAAGAGCGCGTATTTTGACAAAGCCTCGAAGGACTTGTTAAATTTCACTTTCAGTCTTTGACAGTCTCCTACTTCGACCGGGGAAAAGTGGCGCAAAGAATTAATACCTTGACAATTCAAAGAGCGCAAGGTAAACAAAAAGGACAAGCAACCGTAAAAGAAAAGAGGCACGCTCCCCCATCAAAAATGTCATGGCTGACCTTCCTTCGGCCACCTGAAGCTATTTATTACACCGAAAGGGTTGCCTCAGTATGTAAGGGTGTGCACTTTAAATATGTTATTTTCCGATTTTCTCTAGCTTTTGCAAATATGTTGTTTATAAAGGAGTCGCCCGATGCCATGCGCGTGTCACCGGCAAATATTTAAAGGTGAATGGACTACTACGAGCCGCGTGTTCATCAATGAATGAGTTATGCAAATTCTTGTCCTTGATACTACTTCTGTGACATGCCAATAAAAGCGATATAAATCCGATTAGCACGCGAAACCTACGAATGTAAACAAAATGCTTTGATCCAATTAAAGTTCAATGACCCGGGCAAACGACACACAGTAGATAGCGTGTATTATCACTTGACTCAAAAAGTTATTGTTTGTTAAAGGTATGTGTGAATTTTACTCTGACAAAGCGTCAATAAAATGGGACGCACGTCGTAATCTCGTCCAAATCTTTTTAAGACCTCCCGCTTTTGTTGGAAGACATTCTAACTCCGGTTTTAAACCTGTGACATACATATGTATATCGCTTAATAAGACCAGAGATGTATAAATGTATAAGTTGAGATAAAATTGGTGAATCTATATAAATTACTTCAGGACTTTAAATGTGTTATTTTTACCCAGGCGAAAGTTATCTACAAAGAGCGCCCCTTTTGACATGTCGTATCTTTCGCAAAGACAAGCACGACAACCACAAAAAATAATAATATATAAAATTCACCTAAATGATTTAGTAAAAATATTTTGAATCTTTCAAGCTAACAAGAAGCTAATGGACTATCAGCAATGTAACTAAACAGTCGCTTAAAATGAAATTTAGGTTTGCCCTGAGACCTCAGCTCTTTTCCGTACTCCGTACTCTTTCATACGGACCCACTTTCATCACTATGAATAATTACAGGATCTTGATAAACAATCAGCTCCCTATTCGATTATATATGTAGATCGAAGAGACTTATATGCACGTCTGCAAATCGCTACAATTTCCAGAAGCACTGGCAGCCTCGCCCACGTTAAATAGCGCTCTATAGTACATTGAAATAATTTTAACCGGACATCATGTAATGAGACATGAATGAAAATGATAGCTCCCGAGTGAAGTGAATACTATGAGTGAGATATAGTAAATTCTCTATTTAGTTCTGCAGCTCGAATTACTTTCTCCAAGAGTAGATTGAAGGAGTCGGCCGAAAGGGAATCGGCTCGGAGAGGTCCTTCTCGATCCTGATGTCAGCTTACACAATCGCATTAGCTTTCCGGGGATATCAAGTGCAAACATAGTGGCATTCGAAGTCGTCTTTAAAAGCCACAAAGAGGTGGTGTTTGTCGAACTTCCTTGCACGGGTATTTTCCGAGATTTGGCCCATGGTGAAAATTTGGTCGTTTGTAGGTCTTCCAGGTCTAAAGTCACACTGACAAGGTCTAATCAGTTTGTTGGCGCTGGGCTTCGTCCGACCATATATTTTACAAAGAAGCTGATGCTCTTTAACAGTTCTTCGCTGCCATATTTGAATATGCTCTGCACATTAGGTCCTATTAAACCACTTACTTGTTTTTATACTCTCGCAACAAAGTTGCTAAAGAGAGTATTATAGTTTTGTTCACATAACGGTCTACCTAAAACTAAAAGAGTCAGATATAGGGTTATATATACCAAAGTGATCAGGGTGACGAGTAGAGTTGGAATCCGTCCGTCTGTCCGTCCATCCGTCTGTCCGTCCATCCGTCTGTCCGTCCGTCCGCGCAAGCTGTAACTTGAGATATCATGATGAAACTTGGTATACGTATTTCTTGGCCCCGTAAGAAGGTTAAGTTCGAAGATGGGCAAAATCGGCCCACTGCCACGCCCACAAAATGGCGGAAACCGAAAACCTATAAAGTGTCATAACTAAGCCATAAATAAGGATATTAAAATGAAATTTGGCACAAAGGATCGCACTAGGGAGGGGCATATTTGAACGTAATTTTTTGGAAAAGTGGGCGTTACCCCGCCCCCTACTAACTTTTTTGTACATATCTCGAAAACTACCATAGCTATGTCAACCAAACTGTAAAGAGTCGTTTCTTTTAGGCATTTCCATATACAGTTCAAAAATGGAAGAAATCGGATAATAACCACGCCCACCTCCCATACAAAGGTTATGTTGAAAATCACTAAAAGTGCGTTAACCGACTAACAAAAAACATCAGAAACACTAAATTTTACGGAAGAAATGTCAGAAGGAAGCTGCATCCAGGCTTTTCCTAAAAATGGAAAGTGGGCGTGGCGTCGCTCACTTATGGACCAAAAACCATATCTCAGGAAGTACTCAACCGATTTCAATGAAATTCGGTATATAATATTTCCTTAACACCCTGATGACATGTACCAAATATGGGTGAAATCGGTTGACAACCACGCCTGAAATCTCGATTATCACTTTATAATGCGAGAGTATAAAATGTTCGGTGACACCCGAACTTAGCCTTTCCTTACTTTTTTTTTTTTTACTTTTGAGGACCTTTTAAGAATTTCTGCTGTCAGCGCTGCTTTTCCGAGGGGCTACCGGAAATGATGTCGGGAATTTCAAAATCTTTGTAAAATATGTATTTTCGAAATAATAAAAAGTTCTTTGCTCGACGAAACCCATGTAACCCTGACTGAACATCTTTCTCTTGGTTGTTCCGTTTAAATCAAATCGCTATTCAATCGAGGTTCTAATTTTCCTTAGTCGTTCCATGATACTTAAAAATAAAATTACCGCACAATTTCCATCCGGATATTATAGCAAATAATATTAGAATCTGTCTAGGCTTAATACAGACATTAGCTCTTTTTGCATGCTTACTCAAACATCTGGTTCTAGAAGCAGGTCGTAGGATCCATCTACGTGGGCAGTTATCACAGCACCGCTCAGCAAGCTGCTAGAATTATTCAGAGTGTTGAACCTTTGTGCTCCTATGTGATATAGGAAGGGCCCAAAAGACCATTGGTCGCAGTGCAAAACCTCAATTATTTTCTATCAACCTATCTATCCCTTTCGCTGGCCTCAACCCCGTCAATGTAGACCTAAATCAGGATCTAACCTTCTATGACAACTTCAGAGAATACACTTCGTTGGCGAATTGTTTGTAATTTCTAGGGCACTTGGTGACCATTTGGATCAGCCTTAACATAACGCAAACTACTTATCTTACCAAGGGATAGATATTTGATGCCCAAATTAAGACTTTACCGACAAAAACAAAAAAGAAAAAAAAAATATTTTTTAAATGAAGCACCCAAAATTCATATTTTCGAAACATGCATGTATGTATACTTTTTTATCTTTATTGAATTCTTATTATTGTTTCACAATAAATATTGTTAGTAATCGTAGTACATAATTTGTTCATTCCTTTACATTCGGCTTAGACTTAAAAATCATGGAAACGTATACAAAAATGTTTTGAATAAAAGTACAAAGTTTTTCAAATAAATTTCGTCAGCTTCCCTTCTGCCGTAACTACTTTCAATATAAAAACACTCTAAAATTTCATTACATCAAAAATTAAGTATTAAAATAAGTTTTAACAGCGTAAGTAATACTAATAAAGGTTGGCTTGTGTATATGTTTGTATATAAAATGGACAAATTATGAAGGACGCCGCACCTTTTAAAGGTTCCAAGCATAAAGTTTAGTGATGCGCAGTATTTTTAAAGCAAATAATTTGTTTTTAAGTGTTTTCATGAATATAATTACACCGTTGCGCTAAATTGTAAATATAACAATTTCGAGTTAAAAGAACTGGTTTGACTTTCTTGATATTTCGCATTTCAGGACGCAATAAGGACGCATTGTTGTTTTACAACAGAAAAGTAATTAAACTTAAGGAAAGTTTTTAAACTAGGATATGTATGTAAGTGTGTGTATATGTGTGTCAGCGCATAAGTGGTGTTTGGTTTCTTTACAAAATTTAATTTAAAAAAATTAAAAAAAATTAATAT
>NW_017535741.1:0-46049 GCF_001853355.1 Bactrocera latifrons | reverse complement strand
AAATGTAATTAATAAATTGATCATCCATTTTTAATTAAGAAAATAAAAATATACATATAAAGATAATAACTCAACTTTGATTGAAGTTTTTTTTGTAAAATTAATTTAATTAAAAACATTTAGTAATATTTTAATTAATTTTGTATTTAAGGATATTTTATTTCTTCTGATATTTAAAATAATTTCTTTTCTTAGTTCAAACAAAAAATTTAATTATGTCCTTTTTTAAAGGAACATAAACAAATATTAAAAATATTGAAAACTTTTTTTTAATAAATACATGCTAATTACAACATTGATTTTGAATTGATTAATAAATTAGAAAGTTACTAAGAAAGCAGAAAATCTACAACACCAACAAAATGTAACTGTCTTTCTAGCTTAACACAACAAACAGAAATGTTTTTATATATTTATGCATTACTCGCTTTTAAACATTTAGGCAACAAATTTACGAAATCTGTAAACACACGCTGTAACATAGTGTATTTTACATAAAATTTAAATATTATAATCTCGTTTACTGAACGCAATCGTTTACAATGTCTGTCTGTATGTGTGTATGTCGTTTTTATACAGCTTGGCACTAATAGTTTTATGTTTTTTAAATAATATTTTTTTTTAGTAATTTTCCCTTACAGTTCAAACAAATTATATTTAACATTTTCATACTTGGTTTTAATAGTTTATGTTTTTGGAATTTTTTTCTAGGCTTATATTTTTTATTTTTATTACTTTTATTTTTTTTAAATGTAGTATAGAAAAATTGTTTAAAAATGCATCAAAAATTTTACATACCATATATGGGTGTGTGTATGGATGTGTGAGTGCGTAAAATTTGCTTATTTTTGAAAAATTTCGTACTAATGCAAGTATTTATTTAATTTGATTCGGAAAAACGTGCGTGTTTGCAGTGCAGCGCAGCCGTTGGTATCCAGCTCAATTCAATAATTGTAAGTTTTTGTTGTTTTTGCTTTTGCTTTTGTTTGCAGTCAATAGTTGGCGCTCATCAATATATACTATATACTAGATGTACATATATATAATTGTATGTATGTTGCTATAAAAATGCATAAGAATTCAATTGCTTCAGTAGTATTAGGAGTTTCTAAACCGCTTCACTTGAAATTTCATTAATTGTGCTGTGCTAAATGTTGTTGCTGTTGTTGTATTTAGGGCGCGGCAATGGTGATTATAGTGGCTTAATTGTTATTAAATGTTTTAATTTTTGGTGAGATTTTATTATTTTTTAATTTATTTTAAGTATTTTTTTCATTCGCTTGTTGCATTTGTTTTTATTCGCATTTGTAAAAGTATAAGAAAAACTGTAAATTTTTGTTCATCAAATTTGTTTTTTTTTACGCAATTATTGTTTTTTTGTATGTATATAATTAATTCCCTTTTTATTTAGTTAATAATTTCGACATAATTTGCCGGAAACAGTCCATAAGTTCCATCGGGACCGAGCCCTTGCCACCAGCCCTCATCGATCTGATCGATGTGCGTGATGATGTCGCCCGGATCGAAAGTAATTTCGGATTCGTCGGCTGTTGGGTTAAAAAAAAACGAAAAAATTAATACCAAATACTGGGCTATAATATATTTGAGAAATAAAATAACGAAGTTTTACAACCATTTGAGCGGTTCTCTTCATGAAGCTGGCTCATGATGCCAAAAAAGCGAGGAAAACCAGAAAGGTACATCTTACTGTCTGTCTGCAAGGACCACTTAAGAATACGCAATGGCCTCTAAATCCCAACGAAATGGTCCCATAGAGGGAAAGCTTTCAAAGCCTGAGAAGAGACCTTCCTCTCTGCAGCTTTCGCGTTCAACAATATTCGGATTGGTCAAGCAAAACATTCAAATGGGCTTAAACTAAAAATGGTTCTCACTAAGGGTTAATTTAGTTAAGGATGGCCAGGCATCAGATTAGATAATTTTAGATTAGTAGTTGCGTTCAATATTTATCTCTACGCACCGACCTATAGAAAAGAGCTCTGCTAGGAATATGCTCGGAAAACTACCATAGGTACGCGTGATCCTGCGACTCCTGCACCAATTCTCTCCGACGCTTTCGAGCCGTCGGTGTACCATTCGATTGTACTGTGCCTGAACACTAGGTCGAGAGCGGAAACGTTCTATTCAGCCTTACTATTGAGGGTTAACTTGAACTTCATAGTGAAGCTTACACTTTTGATAATACTGTAGCTTGGAAGAAGAGCCAGTGGTATTTCACCACCTAAGTCCTTCATGCGCTGGGAAGAAATTACCTTACGTTTTACTTTGACTTAGTGTCGACAAATTGTACCTTTTCCAAGTTTAAATAAAAGGCTTATTAACACACCTGCTTGATAATCGTATAAAGCTCTTGCTTTCAGCCCAACATCGCCCAGTGACTCCTGACAAATAAAGTCATCTTCGTTAACCAAATCAGTCACTGCAAGCAAGGGAGTAAATGTAATCAAATTTAGGCACAAGCAATTAACTCAAACATCAAGCGCTTACAATCGTTTCTGTCCAGAGCGCTGCTCAGACCATTCTTCACCGACTGCGGCTGTTGCACCGTCACCGACACCTTTGTGCGCACAACCTCCTCCTCCTCGAGCTCTTCACCATCATCATCTTGATCCTGATAGACAGCCGTATCGGTCGCATTAGACGATGAAGTCTCTGGCGATTGCAGCGAATTCGATTTGCTGTGCGGCGAACGCTTTATGGTGGAATATTGCTCGTCATTTTCGGCAGCATAATCGTCAGCTGCCGAGGGCACATCATCATTATTGGCAATTGCGGTAATTTCTGGTTTGACAGGTTGCTCCTCTTCCAGTGCGTTTGTGGCCAATGCAGGTGCTACTGCGGCTGCTACAGCGCCGACCGTAACAGGAGCGATTGCCACCTGTGTTGGCGTTAGAGTGGATGTGTGCACGGTGACTGTGGCCGGTGAAGGCGCACGTTGTGTGCTGGTGTGTACAGCAGCTTGGTGCTGCTGCGTTTGTTGTTGCTCATATTGCTGTGGTTGTTGTGTGTTGTTAACGGCGCCGACATCCTCGAATTTCGACAGTGCAACTTTACCGGGTGTAGGCGACGGTTTGCGCGGCTCCGGTTCAGTGGCCTGTGGCTGATTGAAGGCGTTAATGCGTTGCGCGATAGACGTGCGCGCAGGTTTGGCAGGTGGCGCGGTATTTAATCTGTGAAAGCAAAGGTATACAGTAAATAAATAAAAGTTTTCTTTAGGTCTTTGAGAGAGAGAGATTACTTGGTTTGCAACTGGCCTTGACTGGTGTTTTGTGTGAAAATCGCTTTAGCAGCAATGACACGCGAACCGATGAGTTCACGCGCCTCTTGATTGCGCTGTTGGCGCATGCGTTCTGCTTCAGTTATGCCGACATTGAAGTTACTGGCAACAGTCTTCTCGGGACTAAGTGGTTGTGGTGAACTGGAATGCACATAAAAAGAAAATTATGAACCCAAAAAGGAATATTGTTTCGCTGTGACCTACGTTTTGATCGGCACATGTGCCGGCTGCAGTTTAGACGTGCTAATCACTTTCTTCTCTCGCTCCAAATGCTCCTTCTCTTCGCGTGCGCGTTGTTCTTGCTCAAGCTTGAGCAGCTGCTGCCGCTTCGCTTCCTTTTCGGCCGCTAAGCGCCGTTTCTCCTCTTCCTCCTCCTTCTTCCAGAAGTCCTGCATCACACTGGGATTTAGCTCCTTTGTCGGTATGACGCGTGTATAATTTGTGCCCACCGGAGTCTTCTGTTCATCCTGCACACCGCGCGGCTCTTTGAAACTGTACGTAGAGCTAACGGCGCTCAATTTCTTAAGCAAACGCTCCACATCGATATCGTCTTCATTGCGTGCATTTATCGTTAAATGTGCGCCGGACAGCAACTTAGCAACATCGTGTATGTGATTGGCACAAGTGCCCTTCCGCAGTACTGGCGCGCCCTCCCCCTGCAAGCAATGCAACAAAAACAAAGAATACGTTAATCAAGAAAATAACGGAGCAACATGATTAAAGTGTTTACTCTCAATAAATCCAACCTAAAGTTTCGATAAGATATGGCAAAGGGTATAATAATAAAACATTTATTATAAAAGATAAGCTTATCGCCACGATGTCGGGCGACGTTGTTTACAAAGTATTACCATTATTTTGATGAGTGTTTTTTCACTTGTTGGGAGTAAAAAAAATTTTAAGTCTTGGATAAAATTACAAACAAAAAAAATTGTTGCGCTTGGTTTTCCATAAAAAAGCAAAAATATTAAAGATTTATTTATAAAAAAAAGTAACTAAAAACTATATTTGTTTATATAATATATTACCCTTATATAAAAAAAAACATTCCAGACAACGGATTAAAACTCAACCGAGACTTCCGTTGTTGAGTCTACATAATCGGATTCATTTTCCGGACAAATGAAAATTTGCGAGAGAAATCGACTCTCCGTCTGGAAAGAGTGGTGGTTTAACTCCAAGTACGACATTCACTGAGAGGGAGTCTGTGAATATGTTAATTGTTGAACTGTGTATGGCGTACAGTGCGTGTCTGAAGTTATTTGCTTCCGTACTCAGGTCGGCGTAATTAAAGAATAACCTCTTCAAGCCCCTAGGAGGCAGTTCCGCTCTGAGCAGAAGACTATAAGGGTGATTTCAACGAAGGTATCTTAGCAGAAACTGTTTGGAAATGCGTACATTGTGCTTTTTAAACGAAGGATTGCATGTTTCAATATGCAATGTTAAACGGGAGACAGCATGAGGCATCTTATAATCGTACGAAGTGCAATTAAAAAAATCCGAGTCCGTTCCGGTCTCTTAGACCTTACTGCCGTGTCTTTTTTGTCTATTTTGTATACAAGTACTACCGACTAGCAACTTCAGGTTTGTGTTGCGGCGCTATACTTTGGAAAAAACAGCGCACACACTCCCGAATGTAAAACTTAAAATTTGTATGCCATCGACTGCGATGATAAGATCCAGTCTGTAATGATTTGTGCAGTGCGTAAATTTGGTTGCGAGAATGATGACGAAAAATCTGTAAATTTCCGAACCAATTGTTGAAACTGACCAATCAAAATAAACTTCTTGTTTGAAACTTTTTTATTTGAGAAGGATTGGTTGCAATCAAAATTAGGGGGTTTCTTCTTTTGTATTAACAATTAACGCTCAGACTATTCGCGAAGATGGATGATTCCTTCGTTGTGTTCTTAACGGTTTTGTTACTAACCTGCCAATTAATGAGTAGAAACTTTTTCAAACCCGTTTTCGGATCTTCAATACGCACAAAAGCGTACATAATTTTGCCGCTATTCAGATCCTCGCACAGCTCCTCCACGCCACCTTCGCCACTGCCCACCACTTTCAGTTCATTCGTTTGACCTTCATAGCCGTAAAGTGACCTGCGGAAGAGCAAATTGCACATATTATTGAACACTAACATATACATATGTATGTATGTGCGCATGTTTGTATACTTTTTATGTAATAACGTGTGTTTGTAAATATGGAAAAGCAGTGAAATAAAAATATAAAATTATCTTAAACGACTAAGCAAAGTGCACACTGGCAGGCAATCGCCACTCAAAGGGCATAAAGGCACACAATCGCATTCACCGAGTTGACATTAATTGTGGCATAATTAAATTTTTGTGCAGCAACTCGAATGCAGTTAACACACGAAGCACTAGGCATGTAGTACAGGAAACTCAGCGTAGTAACTACTAATGAAAAATTGAGGGCACAGAAGGCATTGAAGTCGCTCAAAAAATGTGCATAGGAAATTTCAAATTCACAACTCAACAGTTAGGAGAGTTAATTAAAACTCGGCTGACTTTCACATGGCATATTATGGCAGAAATGCACATACAATATATGTATGTACATAGGTACATATGTATGTATATGTATACCTACATGAATTTGTGTGAATGGTTACATAAAACACACGGTGTTATATACATAGGTACATATGCATGAACAAGTGCACAGTGTATTTCTAAACATATGAGCATACATACATATATAACAACTCTTTTACGAAACTCTATTGCTTAGTTGCAATTTGCCACATGGGGCTCATTTAGTAGTCATTGTCACAAATAACACTTTTTTTTACTGTTTGCCAGAAAGTGCTAGTCAGTGATTTTTTCACACATTGCAAAAGAGATTCATATTGTGTTTGGAAGTGGAAACTTGCTGCAACTTGAATATGTAAAAATTATTTGAAACTAGGTGACATCTATTTCTATAGGAAGAAATTATTTTAGTAAAGAATTATTTAAATTTAAAAACACTTTAGCCTAAAGTACGGGTTGTCTCTAATTGCACAGATGCACATACAATCACTTTAATTAACAACAAATTTTGTTTTATCATCTACTGTGCACAACCGTCCTGTTTAAAGCTAAAATATTGTTTCAAAAGAAGTAAACGAGTGTTAAAATCTTTTAAAATAACACAAAAACGTTAAATTCATGTACAAAACAGCATGTAAGGAATTTACGACAAATCTATACCCAAAAAAACAAATGTACTTATTTCCTGTTAAAACAACCTTTAGTTCACGAATGAAATTTAAACTTAAGATTATAACTACTTCTTTACATGTTAGTGCTTTTGTTTTATTGCAACCACCAGTTGCAATATCAAAATCAAGTTGAAATTAATGACTGTTTACATCTTTTTACACCTTTCCGGTTTTCTTGCATATTTTTTAAATGAGTAGCATATCTAAGTGTGCACCTGTATATAGCAAAATATAGCTTGACTCATATCAATGCAATCACAAATACAATACAAACATATTTACAGTATTCAAACAATTAAAAGTGTTCGTCACAAAGTAAATATTTCTGTAACATTTAACAAAAGACAAGTGAAAGGCGTTGAAGCGCTTTGAAACTCTAAATTGGACCGTAATTTAATTACAAATTAAGTGAATGTCTAACGGTTTATTTAACTGTTATAGCATTTAAGAAAAGGGCAGTTTGGAAATACATATTGATCCAAATTACTTGGCTCAAATTTTTCATTCACTTTTCGAAAAGTTGAAGCTTTTTTGACCGTAGCAAAAGCAAAATCAAAAACAACAAGCTCAAACTCACCAGTTAGTGCTGCTTTTGTCGTCGAGCACATCGTTCCAAGCGGCTACAATTTGTGCGCGATGTTTCTCAAAACTAATAGCCATACTACAGTTTTATAATATAAACGTCTGTCACCACAAACCAATAAAACTTACGACGTCGTTGACTTGCCACACAAATAACTTTGGTAGTTTTACGCTGACTACAAGTATACGGCTAACGTTTGCTTTAGTTATTGCCCCCTTCAATGCCGACGACCTTGAAAGACTACGGTTTTGGCACACCGCCAAAGTATGCACCAACTCAACTGGACTCGCGTGTTTTTGTGACTACGTTGATTGCGCCGCCTGCTAAACGACTTGTGCTGCGTGTGCGGCTGTATGAATGAATAACAACCTGCCCGAGTTTTTCGAATTTCACACACTTTCCTTCTGCACCAACACCTGCATTTACACCTGCGTATGACCAAGGCATATAAAACAGCACGTATTTATAAATGTGTTTACACGCGTGGCACACCTGCTTGCTCTTGCTTTACTTTGCAATTTTTTCCCTCAACTAATTTGACTTTGCAACTGATTTACGCACACGACGCACCCAAACCCTTTTTTTCACAATGTTTTCACCAGATTATATGTTTGACGCCAACACACACCAGACAATCATTAATTCCATGCAAGTGATTTTCTGTTACTGCGTGGGTGTCAATGTCTTCTTTTGCTTTGCTATCGCTGCTTCAGCCACTGCGCTGCTAATTCCAATAACAAAAATTCACATATTAACACGGTAAGCTAACGTTAGTGCTGATGTTTTGCTGCCTATGCCGCTGCCACTGCTGCTAACTAGCGCTTCGGTGTTTTAGTGCTTTTAGAATTGATTTTTCTGCTCAGTGCACCGGAATTTTGTGTTTATTCAATACAATGTTTACATCATTTTCGCAAAAACTTTAAAAGCTATGTGTTAATAATACTGTTTAGAATTAGCTTTTACAAATTGTTTGCAAATTCTTTTCGCGAATTGAACACTTGTATATTATGATTTTTGTTATTTACTGAGCGACAATTTACTGTCACTGCCACCGTCGATTGTGCTGCTGTTTTTAAAATTCCGATTGGGAGAATATTCAGAGCGACTCTGTGCACAAGAATTTCTGATTAGTTCGCAGGGTTGCTTATTGGTTCACTTCAGTACATAATAAAGATGAAATTTTCAACTATTTAGATTATTATTTCGCTTCTATGTTAATATACACATTTACGAAACTAAATTTCTTCAATCATACAATATAACTTCAATTATAAAAATTTACCGAAGTAAACTAACATTTGTAAAACTTTATGTTTAGCGCCATCTAATGATCTCGTTTCCGAATGAAGTTCTTTAGTAAAGACATAAGCCGGTTTAAATGTTCGTTACGAATGGAAATAAGGAAAACGACAATGACAACTGTCAAATCTGACATGCACAAAGCGAACTCAACGTTGACAGCTGGTTGGTTGCATCCGATGGCCGCTCAATTGTAATGGCGCTGTTGCCTACATTCCATTCAAATTCCGCACATACCACTGGACAAACAAAGTAAAAGAAAAATACACTTTTGTAAAATCTATAGGAAAGCGCTAGCTACAGAAAAGTAACGCAAAGAAAGATTCATAGCCAAAGCGACGTTGTCGGTGACGGTGTCGGTGGTAATATACATACATATAGTATTTGCTAGTTTGCTACTCTGCTCGGCCGATCGTTGCAGACGATTTTCTCCACTCGCGCTGTTTGACAAATTGTGAAATTTGCGCTAGAAAAATCCAATAAAGTGTATTTTGTGGTAAATTGCGTACGAAGTGATTATCAAGAAAAAATTTTCGTTGGTTTTTTCCAGCATTTATTGTTTTATTTAGCTGTTGTTTGTATGTACTTAATGTAGCGGCATCGACTTTGCAATCTGCTATTGCTCCGGTCGATAGGCCTGCCCGCTACTAGTTCGTTGTAGAGGGGGGTAAAGTACACGTTGTGTACAATGAAAAAATTTTTCAAATTGGCATTCACGTCCGTATGTCCATGCAAACATATGTATGTGTAGCTTTGTGTTTGTATAAATGAATGCGAGTGTGTGTGCATTTGCTAATGTGTGCGGAGAAAAACGCGTCAAACAATAACAAAATGCAGGCTGCTGCACTAATTTCACCCATGCAATGCTTGTGCACCCCCTCCGCCAGCAAAAGTGCAATGCTTTTGTAATTCAGCTGCTCTGAGATATCTACATCTGTTCTGTTGCCAGTTAGTGTGAATACATAGTTTGAAAGCAGTAAATGTTTGAGGTAATTACGGCAATTGCATTTTATTGTTTTCATGTTTTCTAACAATAGTATTTTCTCTTTCATTACAGGTAAATTGTATTAAACATTTTCACTAATGCTTTTATCCTGCAAATAAATTGTGAAAGAAATTAAAAAGGAGTTATATAAAGAGCTGGAATTTAAGTAGGAATTTAATGTGCAGAATATTAAATGTACATACATATGTGTATGTATGTATTATACATATGTTTTATATTATCCGGATTGAATTGAATAATAAATGGCTAACGACAATCCACCTCAGCTAAATAAGTACAGCAATTATTTTCCGGATGTAAACGGAAGGGATTGAGATTTACATCCGGCCCGGGGCTGTCAGCTGGCAAAACTTTGGGACACAATTTTATGGTGCTACAACAATAATAACTATTTAAATATCCATATACATATATATTTGAATAATGAGTCTCATTAAGCAGACAAGTTGACTTATTCGGATCTATAGAAAGGAAATTAGTGCAATTATTGATCGGTACTCGGCAGTTGTTGTTGTTGTTGTTGTTGTAACGGCAGAATTCTGCCGAGTTGACAGTCCATGGCCGGATGAAAATCCGGGTCCGTTCCGGTTTTCGTAGACCCGACTGTCGTGGGAACGGTCATTTGTTGATACATATGAAAAATGTGTATGCTATAACAACAACAATATATTATTAGTTAAGAGTATTGTTTTAAACAGAAATTTGAGATATAAATAATATGCGCTTAACCTAAGTACTAAGTTTAGTTACAAAGATCGTTATTTTTTAATGTAACCTATGCTTAAGTGAATTAGTGATTCTAAGACTAAATCAGCTCACTATATTACAGTAAAACGAAAACACGATTGAATTCAAAGGATCTGTTTGTATGTGTTAAAACACAACAACAACTAATAAGTTTGATAAATGCCCTTTTTTTATAAATGTCAATACTTTTTTGTAACTAAAATCCATGTATACCTCTACTGGTGATTACGATTTTTAATGTAAAATTTGGAGGTTATGTATAATAAAGGATTTTGAGTGCAATGACTGAATAGTTATAACTGAAGTAAATAATTTACTCTTTAAGGTTATGTTTATATTATAATTAGTAGAAATATGTCGTTTATAATCTTTATGCAGATTAAGTGAATCTTTGAGTGATTATTAACTTAGAAATACTTTACATCTCATTACATATTTCAAATATAATATTAAAGCGAAAAAAACAAATTTTAAAGCTTATTCAAATTACAAAATCGTCATAGTAAGTTAGTATAAGCTAAATTATTCGCTTAATTGTCGATTTTTTAAGGTTATTTATTAAAATTTAATTAGTATACGTTTTTTTATAATTTGTATGAAATGAAAGTCGATCCATTGATCATTTTTTATTTAGTTAACTTATTTTATAATGTTAAAAAATACATCAGAAGTATACCGAAATTAAAAATTTTCTCAATAGTTTCATGTTAAAATATGATATTAACATTTCTGAAATGCAATTTGAGTTCTGAGACTACTTGCATTTTTTTCTATATGAAAAATACAGTTAGAAGAACTCTTATTAAAGAATATTAATAATATTTTTTTAAAGAATTGTTTTTAAATCTAAAGTTCCAATTCAAACTATTAGATTATATTTATCGACTAAAAATGTGAATATGTAATTATTTGATTTATATTAATTTTTGAGTTATGTTTACTTAATTCCAACTCTGGAATGTTTAGTGCAACTAATAAGTTTATCGATTAAATAATGTTATCAAAACCATCTGGGTAGCACTTAGCGAGTATATTTTAATAACTATGTATGACTACCAGAATATGTATGTATGTGTCTATATGTATATACATACATATAGGTATGAATATTTGTATGCATTACATTATTTCACACTAATTATTTATAACTTTAGATAATTCAAATATTTATCACATTATCAAAGGCACTTATAGTTATTATTGACTAAGCAAAAAAAACAGATGATAACAAAGTATATATTTATTATTGTTGTAGCGTAGAATTTACAACAAATGGAACGTTGCTAGGGTCATGATTCTTGGGTAGAAGTACATTGGGAGAGACTCCTTTTTAATGTAAACATTATGTATACCATACCATGCCACAACCATTCAAACAAAATGTCCGAAATTTATCACAAATGCGATCGCTTACTGCGGGCTTCGTGAACCTTTGCTCAACACCAGTAATGCGAGCTAAAGCAACGTTCCAAAATAAGTATTTACCTGTATAACTATGTATTTACTACCTTTATATGTATATATATACATACATTGTGTGTGTATATAGTATATTGCGTGGTCTGCTGTTGTCAAGCTGCTGTCCGAGACAAAGATTAAGCTTCCAGCAGAAAATGTAATTAACTATATTTACTACTTGGCACATATATACGGCCACAAAATTTCATAAATGTATGTATACTTATATACTATGTATATTCCACAGTATATGCATATATGTATGTATATGTATGTTATTTTCAAGTGCCATATGGCGCTGACACACCAATGCTATTATATTGTTGTTTTGGTTATTTTTAGTAAACTGATCTTTAGTTTTTGTTCAAAGCTGGATTCTCGACTTCCCAACTGTTACTTTTGGCAACTCATCCTGCCGGTTGTTCGTCATTTTTGGCGATTGAACAAAAGCTGAGGCTTTATTTCTTTTTGTAGATCGAATTTTTCAACTCATTTTTGCACTTTGCTTTATTATGATCATTTGTTGATACATACATACATATATTAATATACAGTCATGGTGAAAATTATTGACACCAATAGCAGGTAAATCAACCAGTCTTCCGTGAAGCATCCTTCAGATCTTTTTAAATGAATTCAAATTAAAAGTAAACTTTCCTCTAGATTCTGACAAACAGTAAACTATTCTATTTTTATGTTTTACTGGCCGATGCTCAGGAGTACAAATCAAATTACTAAAGCACTCATACATGTTAGCATTCCCTTTCTCCCTCTCTCTTTTTCTCATCCCTTACTCTTAATTTCTCTTACTATTTTTCGATCCAAAGAGGAATAGATTGCCGAAACAACCTTTGGCCAACTAGTAACAGTTAAAATCCTATTAAATTCCGGTTTTGTAGATCAGTCTTTCGTGGAAATCGTGGTATTATTTTTGATTTGTGCAATCTTGTTGAAGGTATTCTTACTTTTTGACCTTTTGTTATATAAGTATGTACATTTTGAAATGTTTTGAAATCAATATATTACCTTCAAGCTTTCAAAGCATTTAAGGAGATTCATAAATGAGTGAAACTTGCAAAATAGCATTAAGATGTTGTTATTTTTATACCCTGAACATATTAAGGTTGCCACCACGGTTGTTACACCCAAACGGAAACGTCGGAGTATATCAAGTCTTTAAATGGAAGACGTCCATGAAATTTAGTATATAATATTATCGAAAGCAACGCTGCAATCTCCGAATATATTATGAAAATCTAATCATTATAAAAAATAGCTGTCATTCAAAATTAAATTAAAAATTTTGTATATCTTTTTATGACATAAATAATGCATCTATAAAGGGTATTATAACTTCGAGGCATACTCATTTTGGGGGGCTTTAATTTATTCTAAACGAGTATTAGCACACTGAAAAATATTTACCTATAAAAATATAACAACAACAATACGCTTAAAAGCACATCTTTTCCAATTACTTATCGTTAATTTTCTCTTATACTTTCAGCTGTTGGCATCACCATCACCAATACCGCCTACAACCCTTTACCATTTTTCTTGGTCGCGTTTGCACTTAAACTCGTCTCTTGAGACATAACCGTTACTTTGCGAAATAAACATCAACGCTGCTTTCTTTTTGTTTAAACTTTTTAATTTTTTATCGGTTTTGATTTTATAGAGCTCAGAAAGGTGGGCGTTGCGCGCAAATGTTTCCGAGAGCATATTGGTATCTTTGTGCGCGTGTGTGCATGAAGCGCACACAACCCGCGCGCCGTGAAGCGAGGAACCACCTTGCGAAATTTCGCACAGCTGTTGCTGTCAATGTTGCTTGTGTTGTTGTCGCCATTCTTGTTGCCAATAGCTTTATTGATTTCGTACGCGCATTTATACCTATTTGTGTTTGTCTGTGTTTGGACCTGCACATTTATTTTCACCGCGCTTGGTTGCGCAGACAACACGTCGTCGCTGTTGGCGCAGCTGTCTCGTCTATCTTTGACTTTTGATTTGCCATATATAATTATTATAACGGCAAAAACAACAGCAGGCTATGCGAAATTGTCAACGCATCGCTGGGGTGGCTCAACGCTCTAACACAAGCGCGCACACATTCATACATACATATGTCCTTTGCTTCGCCATCAGCGCCCTTACTCCGCCTACAACTGCGTCCAACGTTCGCGCCACTGTCCGCCCAGCCGCTGCATTCGCCGTCGCGTTCTCTGGCGCTTCGCGTAGTGACGTGTTTCGTTTGCCGCGTTACTGCCTTCGCCGGTTTTTCATTTTGAAAATTTTTACCTTTGGCTTTAAATTATTTACGCGCGCCTTATTTTGTCTGTCTTCTTTTTGGTTACGCATACGCTCATCTTTAGCGCTTGTCAGTAGCGTTTGGCAAGCGCCTTGAATTCGTTACAATTTCGTGATTTGTTTGCTTTGCTTCGCGTGCAGTCGTTGTGTGTGTGCGCATACAAAGAGTCGCGCATTCAAACGAAAACCCATTAAAAGTGAAACTCAAAAATTGCGCAAATTTTGCAAATATTTTTATATTAATTTTCGAATATTTAATGTTTTTGTTTTAAACATTTTACAGTGTCTCTCAAATGTGTTCGTGTGTATGGTTTATGAAGTGTAGCCCATTTGTATAACAAAATAAAATTAATTTTTAACATATTGAAAAGAAATTGTGAAAATTATTAAAAAAATTGCTTCTAAAGTGCAAACAGTGTATAAAGAATTTCCAAAGCTAAAATTGAACGCCGTTTGTTGCCCGCATCGAAAGTAGTTGACATTGAAAGAAAAGGCGCTTATTCAACATGGAAACTGCATTGGATGTACTGTCACGTGCTGCCACAATGGTGCAGGATAATGCGAACGGTGAGTGCCTTTTTATTTAAATTAATTTATGTATTCTGTATTCTAAAGGAATTTCACGAGCAATTTTACTCGTTGCTTACTCTTCAAGAATTTCCACATCCTATTTGACTTGTTAACTTCGCTTCATATTTAGGATACTAATACGAGTTATCATTAATTTTATTCACCGTAATCTTATCAAGACTTAAAGACGCGGAACTCGAAGCTTCACCGTGAGCATATCGCTATAATACAAATAAAAGTTTTAATGAAGCTTACAGAGTAAAAATTAGGAAAAAGAAAACATATGAAAAATTTGCAAGAAATGATAAAAATTGCATTCTCTGAAACTGAAGTAACTCTCTACTACGGAGCTCACATATAGCAAGTAAAAATATCAGTCAATCATTTGTAGAAAACTAAACAAAAAATAAAAAAAATAAAATAAAATCTTATGATCAATATACATATGGTGATAATACATACACATAGCATATGGAAAGGCAAAGAGTAGACCTATAAAAGTTTAATATATAATGCCAAGCGATTTAACTTATCAGCCTTAGGATGAAAAGTTTGAAAAAGAGTCTCTTCACGCCGTCAAGTGATTACATACTATAGTTCAGCCTTTCAAAATAATCTCAATAAGGTACTCTTACTGAAACAAAGCACGCATGCAAACAGGGTTAATTCCTCTATCGTGTGCAACAGCTGATCGTAATATCCAGAAGTTCTGTTCAATGCATTCAGATTCCAAGCTCGAATTTCAGAGGTTTAATTAGAGCAGGAGTTCAGATTCGCTGTTATCACATATGAAACTATTTTACGATTCGCAAAAAGGGTGAGTAAAACAGCTATTCCAACTAGAGTTTATTCTGGTCTTCTCTTTCAATACTCCTATGAAAAAATAGAAGAAACATTATGATCTCAAAATTATGATATATACATATACATATATGTGTTTCACTAAGCTTATCCTAACTTAAAATTGATATTATTCGCAAGCGGAAGATTGTGCTTTCAAGCAGGGAATCGTATTTAGGTATAACGGATAGTCGTAGGTTTTTTTTTGTAATAAATATTCGTTGCTTTTATTCAAAAAGCAGTGATTATACATCCCCATATCAAATGAGCTTTAGTTTCATATGGGCTCAATGATTTCAAAAGATACAGTGATTTCATGGCTTTGCTTATTCTTGTTAAAATTTGCGTAGTCAAAAATAATAATATGGTTCAATATACTTCCTGGCGAGAATCATTAAAATTACCTTATCGATCGATAATATCTCAGTCGCTATTACAAATTTTTAGTCGAAGAGACTGAACTATCCTTTAAATAACATACGTTTATATCGGGGAACAAGACATCTCTCTAATGACAGATCTGAAAAAAGATGATGAACTTTAATGATTTTATATTTACGGCAACCCCCCCCTCTGATAAGGAAAAGCAACATTTTTCGGATATATTACACGTAAATCATACTTTCTCATACATATTTAAAATTTGTCTGAGCTGATAGTATCTTTGACCCACATTAATTATTTCTGACAAATACGCGTCTGTATCATTTTCAGCATAACACTTTCTGAAGACCACACAAGTAGCCAGACATGATGCATACCATAGCCACTACCTAGCAATTAAGTCATGCGTTTATTTATAATTGTGTATACAGCTTTTGTTAATTTTTCGTGAAACGTACAACTCGACTTCCTGGAAAAGTGTAAATCCAAATTTTTCACATATTTATGTTTCGTCACAACGACGATAAATAGCCGAAAAAGCGGAAATGTGAAAGTGGATAACGACCACGGGCCAATGCGCTAATATGAACCCACTGCCACGGGCAATTATATATAACAACAAATGCAGTAAAACCAACTAAGCGAAGCAGCGCCGGGTCAAACGACTGCAATTACGAAAAAAAAATTAAAATATAAAAGTAGAAACATTGGTTAAAACAACATTGTCATGCGTGAATTCCACTTAAGTGATTAAATTAAATTGCGGTAAAGAAATACCAAAAAGAAAATGCAGAAAGATTATAAAATTTAAATAGTGTTAAATACCTATGGTGTATGTAAACTGAAGTGCCAAAGTACTGAGTCATTTTAAAGCCTATTCTTCCCGATTTTCTTACACTACTTAAATATGAATGTAAATGGTATCTTGAACTTATAATTAAATTCTACATGTTCCTCATTGTAACGTATGTTCATTTTGGGGTTCTATTCCGAAACTTTCAATCTATAAGACATCTTATAATATTATGCTTGTATATGAAAAGTCACGAAAAATTATAATATTATCAAAATTCTTCAAAAAACGAAAATACACAGCAATAGCATGCTCCCTTAAAACTTAGTATCACCGCCCTATAACAGGTCTTATTATTGCCTATTTTGCAAACCACCAAATCAAAGTCATTACTGCGGAGAAGTCCTTCTAAGAGAGCCTCATACATTGTGAAAAAGGGTGAAATCAGATGATTACCATTTCCAGCCCCATATAAGTGTCATGTCGAAGACGAGCAAAAGTGTGATTACTCACTAAATAAATATGTTAGAAGCAATAAGATTATCAGTAAAGAGGGTACGGAAAGGTTGCTTTGAAATCGGTGTAAATAACGGACAATGAGCTTGGAACCGTCGACACTATCCCATATCTCAGGAACTACTTAACCAAATTTGGTGTTGACCTTTGTTTCGATATCTTTCGCTTAAGAAGTGTATGAAAAGAGATATAAACCTTCTTTATCTTATTCTTCTGATTCGAAGAAAACTGTCAACATAACCTTGATTTTTGACTTGGTCCTGGAGACCCGGACTGCAGTTTTTTCTTCAACAATTCATCACAACTATTTTGGCTTATCAAAATGGCGCATTTAGCACTAATTGAGAACGAAGTTTCATTTACTTACCTACCTCATCACCGCGTTGAAAAAATTATTCATTTCAGTATTTAAAGGCGCAAAAGCTAAGCGAATACAACGAGAAAAACTTAAAACATCGTGTCCATATGTTTTCTTGAGTTATTGAAGTATAATTTAATTAGAATATTCTACTCGCCCACCTTTTACACACACAAGTATTCATTTAAGCAATTAAAAAAAAATATTCTGTGTAATTTTTCACGTTTCTCCGAGGCAAAAGAAATTCATTTGTCTTTCTACCAAAGCTATAACTTTTTAATTACCAACTATATGGCATGTACGCACAATTTTTTTTTTTTTTTTTTGTAAAAAATAGAATAAAAAAATATGCTCAAAATTTTGAACATTCCAATTGTTCACATTTTTAACAATTTAATACATCATTGCGGTCGGTCGACGTCGAAAGCATGAATAATTGCTATCGCCAAGGAGCAAAGTGGATAAAACACTCAAAAATACAAAAGCAAAACGAAGAAAATAACAAACAATCGCGCATTCCAACAATTCTGACACTCAAAAATTTTTCAAAAATAAACAAAATTCCTAAAAAATTAACACGACTGATACACGATATGTACGCTATAGTTAGGAATATTTGCATGAGTGTGTGTATGCGCGCTTACCGCAATAATTTGAATTTAGTAAACCGTAAAAATTTTGCAAAAACGAAAAACGCCAATTGAAGTAAACAGCGACAGTTCTGCAACTACTAAACGCTTATTGACAGTTTGATGGCCACTGCATTGTTCGGCATTATTTAGGACTGCAGTTGTTTAAGTAAGCTTCCTCGCGTCACTACACATCATACACACACGTACATACCACATACATATGCATTCATAAATATGTTGACGGCGCGAGGCAGTTGCGAAAATAGCGCGCAACAGTTTCATTAAATTATAATTTATTATTATAGGCAGAGCGGCCTGCAGGCAAGCGTAAAACGTCAAACTATTATCGAAAAAATGCGAGAAACGCTGCAACAAAATGCTCAGCACTTGCAATCGTAAAAAAAATATTATAATAAGCAAGAAATACAAATTTCACAAAACACAAATTGAATGAGTGAAGCAACAAAAACAATGAAACGGAGGCTGAAGTCGTCTGTCTGGCAGTCTAATTTATTGAATCAAAGCGGCGCAAGTAGACAATAAATTTGAATGCTGTCTGTATGCAAATATGTATGTACATATACATACATATGCATGTGTGATATTCAATCATTAAAACAAGAAGCAATTACACTTTGGATTTACATACACATTTGAAGGCAGTTCCTGAGTGTAAAAAAGTGTGAGATTTCTCTTGGTGGTTCTACAGTCTCATCGACTTTACTATATCTCTAACTATTATGTGCGGATTTTTTATCGAAATTTTAAGTTTTCTTTAGGGAAAACAACTACAAAGCAAGGCACATCTGTTGCTATTACATTTTCCAATATTGCTGGCAATGTACGCTGACTTGGTAGCCAAGAATGAATAAAGTCAGTTTTTGATACGCTGTTCTGTTGTGAACCATATTCTACTGAGGACGTTCTGCATTGACCGGAACACTGGTAGTCAGAAGGAGCAAGGTCTGAGCTATAGAACTGGTGTGGAAAAATTTCCCGGTAGCTATGTTTCAAATAGGTATTGTAATATGAGGCCATCGTTGTCATAATTGCCTTTTTGCCTCCAGTGTAGTCGCCAATTTCAGGCAGTTTTTGGAAATTATTTGCTTTAATTCGATGAGTTGTCGGTAGAGTTCGTTATTAATGGTTTTAGAACGTTATAACAAAGCACGCTGATCGCACTTAATACGAAGCATTACTTTGACGTCATAGATATTCCACTTTGTCGTGGATTTGGCTGGTTGGCCACCTTTGTTGGTAACAGTTCCACCTTTCATCACCAATCGCAATTCAATGCAAAAACGGCCTTCTTACCCACCCAGAACGCTCTTCGTCTTAAAAGCCTAATTCAACACTTTTAATTCGTATAAACTAATATACTATGGCACGTTTGCTAAGCTAGAGCCTGTTCATCAAAAAATTTCCACAAAAATACGATGACTTTCGCCTGACGTTTTCATCACGTTAAGGCAATGAACAAGAACACTTTTCAGGCACAAAGTTTGAAATATTTATGTGAAAAAATTATTGTTCAACTCTTCTTAGCAACAGTTTATGATAATGAAATGCATTCGCACATCCATCACCAAAAACAACCACAATACAATATATGGGTATATATTCTTGTGCGATTTTCGGGACACGTGACTTCATTTACGGCCCGTTTGTCAATTTAGACACATTTTTGACTTAATAAAAATGACAGCGAGACACAAATTTCTTACACTAAATTTACGACCAGCAGACAAATGAATTTATGAGCAAGTACATACATATGTATGTAATACACTAACGTATAAAAGTAATTTTTTTTCTTCTTTTTTTATCTGAAAGTTTGTCAGGAATACTCAAAAGGACCCGTCAGAGATCTACAAAGTATATATACTTTCATACTTTGGGCATCCGTCTGTATATATACAATCTTCTTCTTATTGGCGTCGATATTGCTTACGCGATTGTAGCCGAGTTTACGATAGCGGCCCAGTCGTTCTTCTTTTTCACTGGTTGGCACCGGACGACATGAACTTAACTATGTCATGGTCGTCATATATCTCGTACAGCTCATCGTTCCATCTACTGCATTTTTCGCCGTTACTAATGCACAAAGGAATATAAATATCCGCAGATCTTTTTTCTCGAAAGATCTATGCCTCTGCACAATACAGCTAGATGGGGATGATGAGGGAGTCGAAAGAGGACTTTACTTCTCAATTTCTTACTCAGTCGTAGTAACACCTGTTTGCAAGAGTTATTCTGTATGGCATTTCGAGGTTCACTACCATACTCATTTGCTTCGCTTCTTAGTTCAACCTGGATAAAGCAGAACTAACGGCGCGGTTGGTATGGCCAATGATATTGATGTCATTGGCGTACGCCAGCTCTTGTAGAAGATTGTATCTTCTCTCTTCAGATCTACACATCGAATAGCGGCCCAGTCGTTATTATTTTCTCCAGGAGTAGATTGAAGAAGTCGTACGATATGGAGTCGACTTGGCTTAGAGAGGTTCTTTCTGATATTTACGGAGCTTTTGGTATTGCTCAACGGCATTTTACACAGCCGTATTAGTTTTGCGGGGATATCAAATATCCGTACAGACATAGCCGCATAAAGGCAGCTGTGACACACATAAATTCCAATGATCGGGCAGGCTTTCGTTCGACTATATTCTACAAAGAAGCTGATGCATGTTCCTTATCAGTTATTCAGGTTCAGCAATCCTGTCGTTATGCTTTCACTACCATTCAGAAGGCTGGAGAGGTGTTCCGTCCAAAATTTTAGCATAATGTAGGCATCAGTCACTATATCACATCTGGAGGTTCTGCAAGAGTGTGATCGGGTCTTCCCAAAGTTTTTGAGATATCTGTTGAAATTACTAACTGAACAATATTTCTCATTTCACAACATATCTTTAGAAATTCGTTATGGATTACTGCCCAAGGCAATGAAGCAATCTCCAAAAAATGTTCAGATCGAATAAATTTAACATATGTATCTGTAGCTACCGAATAAATTGATCTCTCAAAGTTCTTGTAAGGAATCTTTCGTATTTGTGAAAGCTGTAATATCTTTGGTCCAACCGAAGTTAACGATTTTTGTTGTTTTTGCTTATTTTACATTTCATATTTTCTCGAAAGTTTGTTTCCACAGCTACACATATCTACATACATATGCACATATGCATATGTATTTATGCATTCACACTTACATAATTTTTTGTTTTCGCGAGACCACAACACTGCATACCAACATTTGCATTCTCATAACTTCTTTTGTTGTTTAAACATTGCAAATGCTTTTCTTCGTTTTTGATCGCATTAAATATTTCTTTTACATTTTTTCCTTCAGCAAAACAGCGACTAAATATTTATCAGCGGAATTTTGTCCTCATTATTCGAGGAAAAATGTGGTAAAGTTCTTATTTTTGTTGTTATTGATAAATGTATTTGTTTATTTGCTTTACTGAATTACTACTTGTATTGTATATGGTAACTCTGTGAACTAAGTTTACTCTAAATGTCTTGACAATTTTGGTAGGGTTAGTTATTATGATTTGATGACCCGGATTTATTACCTCTTGATTGTGACTAGATTACTATTTAACGATTATTCACTTGAAATTGAAGAACAGAAGATATTTATCCGTGGTCAGATTCTGTGAAAGCAATTCGAAGTCCAATTGATGCAGTTTTGCTGTCGTTTTCATTGATTTGTGACAGGGGACTGGACTCTATTTACCGCGGTTCCATCATTTTTTATAACAGTCGCTGTGGCATATAAATTTCATAACTTGTTCAGCTTTTGCAATCCAATCTAACATAGAAAGAAGATGTCTAACTACTTACATTTTAAGAAAATACTGCTGAAAATATAGAAAGTGGCATTATCATGCATGAAGTCGCGCTTTCACAAGTTCAATATTTTAAAAAACCTTTAAAGGCTTTGGATTCATGTGCGTATGCTGTATGTAACCCAGTATCTCACTTTTCTTAATATACTATCTAAATTTATAGATATCGATTAATTGGATCAATTGGTCCTAAAATATTTCATTGCTTTCTCACTTTTAGATCCTTTAACGTTTTTTATATACATACATCCGGTCTTTAGACGGATAGGGTACAGTTGGTAACTAAAAAAATATTTTGCTTCATTCGTGAAAATTCGACTTTAGAGTAGTCTGTTACTCTGTTTGTGAACTCAAAGGGACCAATTCATAGTTGGATTGAGCTGAAATATTTACAGTGAAAACGGGGTCCTAATGTCACGTTTTATACAATCTTGCCGAAAGCGGTAATAAATGCCATAGAATTGCGAAACGACTTATTAGGGAGTTCTGTGTGATACTGCTAGTGTGCTACTTTTTGTAGTTGACTCCGATTCGAATTCGAAAAATGCAGTAAACCCACTTTTGGTGAACAGTACAGTTAGTTTCAAAGATATTATTGACTACTGTGAAGAAAGTGACCACAAATTCTAAAAAACTTTATATTGTTGTTGTAAAATTACAAATAAACGACATTTGTTGTCATCAATAAATTTGCATATATTTGTGATCTTAGTCTTTTGAATAATTGGATTTTCCTCCTTTTCGAAATGTAATAACGAAGTCATATTGCTCGTAAAGCAGTCTTACCTGAATGGGCGTTCAAGCTCAGCCAACAACAAAATTTCTTTCTGCCAAGTTCTTGATTTTTGCAAAAATCCGATAAAAATGAAACCATTCTTACATAACCTTACAAATATGCTTGTGACGCAGGGTGATTACAAACTAGCATGCATTGTTGTTGTAAAAGCATTCCTAAGCAAATACCATAGCAGCTTATGGCTTTCGCCAGACACAACGTGTTCATCCAACAACAAATACCTTCGTACTTATGGCGCTCCATATATAGTGGTCGTGTTGTTCAGATTTAAGCCGCTTTGTGTGCCATATATACACCTATATATGTATGGTGTATGTTAGTTGTGCCTCCCCACCAAATGCGTCAAGTCGCTGAGCCAACGAGCTTGAAAAATGCAATCAATCGCTGCATTCTTGCAGCTCAGCACGTACGGCAGTTACATATGTGTGTATGTATGTATGCTGATTGTAAGCACAAGCGGATGTGTGTGCGTGTGTGAGTCGATGTGCATGCGATGAGTAAAATCTGCTGGAATGCAAATAATGCCAAGTGCCAAATGTTTGAGCTGCTTTGCTCACAAGCCATTTATGTATATGCGCATTCACACACACATACATAGGAGGTGTGCTCAAAAAGTATCGCGAATTTTGACTTTTCGCGGGTTACGTATATTCGAATTTCAATTTATGTTGGTACTCGTGTCTCTCACTTATGCCGACAAGCTCGACCATTTTGAATGTTCATTTAATTGTTGACAGCTGCTTTGCTTGCACGTGTTTTGGATCGTCTTCGATTTTACCTATTCAAAAAAGGGATCAAAGAACCTGTATCAAATTTTGTGTGAAAAACGAAGTTAAGTGCGCGGATGCATTCCGAATGTTGACTGTGGCATACGGAGAAGCAACGTTTATCGGTGGTACAAAATGTTCTCAGAAGGCCRAGAAGATGTGACAAAAATTGGCTTTTGCACCACGATAACGCCCCTGCCCACACATCGTTGCTTGTGCGCGACTTTTTGGCCAAAAACAACACACTAATGATGCCGTAGCCACCGTATTCCCCAGATCTGACCCCCTGGGACTTTTTCTTGTTCCCTAAACTGAGGAGACCCATGAAAGGACGACGTTACGCTGTTCTTGACGAGATAAGACGGCATCGAAGCAGGAGCTGAAGAAGATAAAAAAAATGATTTTTTGAAGTGTTACTTTGAAGGGGACAAAATAGATATTCATGAATAAATAAATAATTTTTGAAAAAATACAAAATTCGCGATACTTTTAGAACACACCTCGTACATACACAACAAGCGCTTTTGAATGTATGTTTGCGCATCGCTTGTGCGTCATTTGTCACGCTTTTTCATTGATTGGGCTCGACTATTTCGCTGGCCAGCCTTTACTGTTGTTGCTGTACCCGCATTCGTCGTGGGTTGCATATGTATGTGTTTGTTCGTGTGAGTGTGTGTGCACACTTCCGCCAGCACTTTAGTATTGGTTTTATGCGATCGTTAGACGCCACCAATATATGGCACGTGGAATGCGTAATAGCGTTATGGAAATTAACGGTACCATATTGGCGCGACGGAAATTCCAACTCAATGCTACAGACATTAAAGCAATAAACTTTTCTGGTGTTACTAGAAAAATCTGTGTAGCTAGCGGAGTTAGAAGAAAATAAATACAAAAAAAAGTTTAAATGTTGAAAAATCAAATCTGAAATTTTCAAAAATCAGAAGATAACATTTTTGTATACCAAATGCATTCATACACACATCAAATGTATTGTAATTTTCAATTTGTGGTATGGGAAGTGTGAGAAGTGAGAAAGTTACTGGCGTAAATTAATAGTTTTGTTATTTTTCTTACTAGGCAACATTCCTGAGCATCAAACCTCTCTTTTTCCTTACATAAATTTTACATTGTTTCTGAAAGTAAAAGTATATTTTCTGGTTATTCAACTTTAAAACTTTATTCACATAAACTGGAAATAGATCGTCACCAGGCCCATTCCCATGTAACGGTAATTTTAAAAAACTTAAAAGTGAGATAAATCAATGCCTAAATATGTACGCCTGAGATTATAACTTTTTTTAACCGCATGAAAATGAGCAGCCTGATTTTTTATTTTCGAGCATTTCATATAACGGGTTCAAAAAGTGTCTTTGAAGTATGTCACTAAAAATTTTCCAAATCGAATCAAAACTGTTAAAGCCCCTGTTTGTTAAAGGATTGAATCGGGTCAATACTTCCCTTAGCAACATAAACCTAATATAAAGATTTTCGAACTTCCGGGTGACTTTAAACCACATATACCGGACAGTATGTCAGTTATCTGAATAAGATTGAAAGAGCGTATTTTTCTAATAACAGTGTATATTTGGCTTTAATCTTTGGAATTTGCAAGAGTTTGAAATATTTAGTAATAACACTTATTCGTTCCTTAAGCTCTGTCGGAAATCTCAGTTTAAGGGAGTCGGTTCATTTAAAGAGTTTTTTGCAGTAGGAGAAAGCATCAAAGACCAAAGTGCGGAACTTTAATCCGCTGAACCTAAACCAACTCATATCTTTCCCACGAAACTACCACTTAAATATGACTTCATGGGAAAGAAAGTCCTTAAGTCTCATCTATCATACGGAGCGACTGACGCCTTATATACTGTATATGTCTAAGTTTTATCATAATTAGAGCTGACCAGAGAACTGACACATGAGTGCTGTCAAATTTTCCACCGAAAAATTACCGCCAAGTGAAGTGCTTAAGTTTTCTCTTCCACTTCAAACACGAAGACATTGAAAAAATACGTTCTCAGAGTCTTCTATACACTATCTACAAGTCAGATGGTACGGACTAAGGTCGTGATGGAATCGGAGAGATAGTTTCTAAAGCATTTATGGCCACTCAGTATGTGGGTTAGGTGGAAAACTAGGTCCCTATGCTCACAAATCGATGTCGGGGATTATTCTGTGGGTCCACCGTCCTTTGGTTGAGGTTTCGCACCTTTGCTACCACATTGTGATGCTTTTTGTTTTCTCCTCTTTTTTTACGTCTTCGTCTCCCTGGATGACAATGGACGGCGTGCTAACCTCAGCAGCGTCCCTTGATATCGTTCGGAAAGCACTTGTTGTCCTTGCCTATGTACACCGTTTATTTGTTTAGGTATGCATTGATATCTAGTGCCTGTACCCATGTTAATGCTGCATACATTATTATTTATTTATTTATTTATTTATTTATTTAGTTAGTTAAGTCTATGAAAATAATTCTTACAGACTAATGGAGAATTAGGATGCAAATGAGAATTCTAACATAATTAAATTAAAAGTACATAAGTAGTTAACTTAAACTAAAAAACAGAATTGAGGGTATTAATGAAGCATACCCTAGAGTGAGAAAAATCAAGAAGAACTTTCTCGGAAATCGAGTTAAACTCACGCATAGCACGCTTGAGAGGAGCAYATTCGGCAAAGTTAGTACTTTCCTTTTTATAATAAAATGGGGAAATAGATCTGAGACAACGTTGAGCATTGAAGTTAATTTTCCCTAATAAATAGGGACAGTCAATACCTCCATTAWTAACATTGAAAACAAATGAAAGGCAGAGAACGGACCGTCGCTTTTCCAGTAGTTTAAGATGTAAAAGCAATAAACGAGATGTATACGATGGTATTGGGTCAACGAACTTTCAGGAGTGGAGAGCAAATTTAAGAAAAATCTTTTGAACACGCTCGATCCTATTACCTGACGATATGCAATATGGTCTCCAGATGAACACTGCATACTCCAAAATGGACCGAACAAAGCATGTATACAGTAATTTCAACGTGTAGGGGTCGGAAAAATTTAAAGCATTGCGGCAGACAAAGCCGAGTACAGAGAATGATTTAGAAGTGATATAGTTGATGTGACTACTGAAAGAAAATCTGTTGTCAAAGATTACCCCAAGATCTTTGATTTCAGTAAGGCATTTTAGGACGCAATTAGAAATATTGTAACTTGTGGATAAGATGTTATGTCCCCTACCATAAGAGATCTGAGAGCATTTATCTAGATTCAGAAAAAGCTTCGATTTCAGRCWMCAATCMTAAAAAGTATCAATATCACATTGAAGTTTGAATACATCTTGTGGATTTTTGATTGATGCAAACATTTTTAAGTCATCTGCATATAACAGAAAGTTAGCGAAAGAGAAGCAACAGGAAATATCGATGATAAACAGCACAGAGAGAAGTGGACCCAAGACGCTTCCTTGTGGTACTTCTGAGGACGCAATGAATGTATCAGATGAGACTCCATCAACGCTGACAACGCATCGTCTATATATCATATATGATTTAATCCACTGCAAGAAAACCGTGTGAAACCCTAAAGATGATAATTTTTTAATTAGAATATTGTGTGAAACTTTATCAAAGGCTTTAGAGAAATCTGTGTAGACACAATCTACCTGAAATCCAGCGGAGAATGCAGACATACAATAATCGCTAAATTGATTTTACTGCAAAAAATAATTTATTTTTAACAGAATACTGAAAAATTTTCGAAACAATAGTTGGAGACTACATCCTTTCTACCACCTTTAAGAATAGGGGTAATGCATGTCAATTTCCAGTCAGAAATAAAATTCCCAGAGGAGAGAGCCTTATTGAAAATAAGCATGAGAGGATATACCAAGGCAGTACAATTTTTTATAGGTACAGGCCTAAGCCTATCCAAATCCAGTTTGGGAGAAGACTTAATATCATAAATAGCCTTGGCAATATCATCCTGTGAAATGCACAGTGTGCCAAAATTTATGAACATAATTCGATTGGAAAAACTAAGCAGAGGGGTTGGAGATGTTGCCAGGAGTGCAAGCGGACTTATCACCCCAGCGTAGGACAAAGGGAATGGCCGAACACGCTCTTCTAGATTTTACAAAGTTCCAAAAGAACTTAGGGTTCGACTTGATTGTAGACTCCGTACTATTAATAAACCTTTTATAGAGAAACTTATCCAATTCATTAAACAGTTTTGTGTAGTGCTGGTATTGAACAAAGGAAACATTTAGATTTAGTTGAAGAGAATTTTCTGTAGTATTTATTTATAAGATTTTTTAAACGTTTAAGATCCTTAGTGTACCAAGGCAACTTATATGGTTGTGTATATTTGAGCGGGATATTATAATGACAAATTCCTTAATTGATTTCTTAAAAATCGAGAAACTATTAGCTGTATCTAGTCCCGAAAGTAAATCATCCCATTTAATATTACCAAACTGATTGCTTTTGCTAATAAATCTCGTCGGTTGGCACTCGCGCAGCCGCTATTGGCCAAAATTTTTGATAGAGCGTTATATATTTTGTTTCCTTTACCCGAACTATTCACCACGTATTTCTTAAGTTTGAATGTGAAATCGAATATTACTCCCGGATACTTCAGCCTGCGGCTGTGAAAGAATGTCGTATTCCGCTATGTTGAGTGATACCATTTCTTCCACCTTCCTTGTCCTTATGAGCAAGACCTCCGTTTTCTGTTCAGTGAACTCTGAACTCATGATAGTAAACAATTGATGCAGGCCATTTATGCTATCATTGCATTTGAGGCGGAGGTCATCCAGATGTTTAGCCAACGCTACCACCATGAGGTCATCTGTATATGCGATTGTGTTCAGGGTTTTTGGTTGATGTATTCTCAACACCCGTTCGTACATCAAGTTCCGTCATAAACGGTCTAACACCGAACATTGCATTACTCCACACGAGATAGTGTAACTCTGAGTACTATCGTCCGTGTCGAATAACAATGTCCTATTTCATTCGTGAGCAATTCCGCGAAATCTATATAACCCTGCAGTCTGACTCAGCTTCTATTTTGTACAGTATGGAGAATGTTCTATGGTAACCAAAGTTATTAATAAGTTTTATTCATGTATACAGTGTTTTTTATTCTAAAAATAAAAAATAAAAAAGCGTATTCTAAGGTTTCCAAATGAACCGATCGCCTTGATTTGTTCGTTTTATGTTTTTCAAGCTTCTTTCGTGTTTTCGATTATAATAAAATTGAATGATTCCATCTACTGTGTGTGACATGTGTAACATGTATAACAAGACGAAATTCCGGCAATTCACACAACCAATTACTTACGTAACTCACGCTGAAAACTTGATATACATATACAACACATACATTTTAACATGTCTATGTATGTATTTATGCATGCAGAAATGTATTACTATGCACAGCCACAAAGTGCAGCAGTCCGATGGCAGCCACATCCAATCAAGCGACTTACGTAGATCATTCGGCGAAAGGCAGGAAGGCAAACGTCTGCGGAAGAACGTAAACAATGCAAATGAAAGCAGAGAAAACACAGAAGAAACATAAAAAATAAATCGCAAATGCAAAATGACAATTTGCAAATTTTACAAAATATTTGGAATGCTTGCTTCGCGTTGCTTGGTTTTTGTGGGCACCATTTGGCGTGAGTACGTATACGCCGTGGTGTGCCAATTCGCACGCCGTGACGGCATGTCACCGCCGACAACAGCCAACGAAAAACAACAATAACAATAAACACAAGTTTAAAAAAGCCAAAACGAAGCAAACATAAAACTAATAACAATAGCAAAGCACCGCGCTTCAAGTGCATATTTCCACTGAAGAAGAATTTGTACACATGCATATATGTGCGTGTGTGTGTGTCCGCGCGTTTGCCGCAAAATGAGTTGAATTTACATACCGCGCGTTCGACGCACAACAAAAACAACAATTAAAAAATAAATACAAATGCAGAAGTGCCAATAGAAGTGGGCAGAACGACAAACACAGAAATAATTTAGAAGCGACGCAGGGGCCATAAAAAAATAAAAATATTTGCATTGCATTGAAATCAGAGCAAAGTGTAAACAACATTGTAAAAATGAAACTAAAAATAAATAACACAACGGAAACACGTACAGAAATATGCAAATATTTCGTTGAAGCCGCGTCTTGCGGCAGCGCTCTCAGGTCCAAGCGTAGGCTGTCGGCGTGCCGTTACAGTTTCTTCGCGCTTCAAGAAGGAATTTCAAGTGACTCTTTATCAAATGCGATAAACTAATGCTGATCGCATGTCATCTTAGGAATTATTTACAATTATATATATGTACATACATATGTATACTAATACACATTTACCTTATATCCGTACGAGGGTGTATGCATAAATATTCAATGCAGATATATTTGCAAATTTATTTGCGAAAACTTGTAAAAAATGTGATCGCTTTGCTGTTTTGTTTTGCATTTTATTTTTCATTTATTTGTTAAGCTCGTATGTGACCGGGTTGGGCCGGGCTGGGTTGGGCGTCGACACGTCAAAATCACTGTGAGCGTGACCTGCATTTTGTAAATTACTCCATTGTTATTGTGATTGTACTTTGCATTGGTGCGCTATCACTCAAGTGAAATATTTGCGAAATTCTTTGGTGTTCATATTCAAGCAAGCAATTGTGTGTCTGTATGTACATAAGCAAGTATGTATGTGTGATTGAGTGTATATGCATGTGGCTGTTCGGTAACTGTTCGCTAATTAGCAGCTATAATATCAGGGCAATTGTGACATTTTTAGAATTCTTTTTTAGCATTTCTTTTAAGTTTCTCATTAGCTGTTAGTGGTTAGCAGAATTCTAATAACTAGGAGTATTACCAACTAAAATTACAGTAAAACTTGTAAGTACAGACACTCGGCAGCCTAACGGAGATGTATCTTCTACGATGAGGATAGCATAAGTACACGGAAATCAGAGTGATGCTTAAAAAGTTTATACGGAAGTTGCTTTTTATATTTCGGGATTAGAGGACATAACATAATGTTGACTATAGAAAGTCACTTAATCGTTTTTCTTAATATTCTCCATTAAGATTTCTACAAGTTTTCATGCGCTTGAGCCAATTGTCGAAGCTCTTTGGCACTCCCATTGAGGTGACATGCGAATTTTCAGGTATCGAAAAACGTTGACTTCTTAGCCGACTTTTACGTGCGGGAATGAAGTCATTCTGTACCAAATCAAGACTATAGTATACGATGGATGACTCATCAAATCAAATCAAATGTTTTGAGTGTTCAAAAAGCCATATTTCAGTCGATGTGCGAAAGCACACGTTATGGTGGTGTAGAGTGATGCTTCAGCGGTTGGTTTTTCTGACTTCTTGAAAGAAACACTTAGAATTAATTGTTCTGCGTTTTCCTAGTGATATGATTGCGATACGTTTGCGAAAAACATTTGTTGAATTCCGATCATCTGGAAACACCCACACAACCGACTGATCTTTACTTTAGGGCACATCCGTCAAAGGTGTGAAATGTTCATGCACTAAGGAATGTGTGCTGGTTCCACTGATGCCTACAGTTATTTCAACCTCATAATAGGTAACATGACGATCTTGCAATATCAGATTGCGCACAGAATCAATAATTTTCGGAAAAGTAACTGATTTTGGGGCATCAGCACGAAATTCGTCTTGGAGTGATCTATAACGTCGATTGAATTCACCACACCATCGGTCAACACTGGTTATTTACGGAGCTTTATTGCTAAAAATTTAATTAAGCTTATCGATGCACTGTTGCTAAGTTAATCCACAGCGGAAGTTGTAAAAAAATAGTTCGAATTTATGGCCAAGATAAATATTTTAAGTTTTTGTAAACAACACAAATAGCACTGGTATGTTGTTGGTAATGTTGTGAGTTGCTAGACTGCAACTATGGGTTTGCCAAACCCCGAATTAAATAGACGATTTCCACAATTTATTAGATAATCAAAAATGTTGTACATCACATTATGTAATGTTTCCTTATCAACAGAACACAACCAAGGCGTTTCGTATAAAAATCAGGTAAATTCGATAAATAAGACCGACTATAGTGTGTGTCTAAAACGCTCCAATTCTTCTCTGCCATATTCCATTACAAGTAAGCACGAAGAATATGACTTATAGTAATTCACAAAGAAGTTTTGGGACGCCAAAGGCCACTTATATGCCCCCTTTTTCATTTTTCTTGTGATTTTATATTTTGAAATATCACACCTCTGAACCTTTGAAAAAAATAAAAATGTTAAAAAACTTTAAAGACCACAGCTGAGCAATCTACTATGTACTTAGAAGGTCTGAGCTTGCCTAACTGTTCTTAGCAGTAGAAATTTTTGCCTACTATACCTAAATATCCATGCAGGCGTTTCCCTTCTATCTTATGTAATTGTATACCATGCTTTAAGGGGTAAGTAGGGTAATATTTTTCAAGAAATTTTCTTTTTGCATTTTTTATTCCCTTATAACCTTACAATTAATGTAGAAACCCACTTTAGGATTGGAAGGTTTCGAAAAAGACCCAAAAATAATAACACCGCTCGACGTTCAGAGTGCAAACCTGGCACTGCCCCAAACTTTAAACGCGTTTTTCTCAAAACATACTTTTTAAAACATGTTTTTTAAAATGTTCACAAAACGCCTGGCTATCGTCTCTATATTTTTTATAGTTTATTGACAATGGTATGAAGAAATTTATGTAAAAAAAAAACATAGGGAAAAATTAAAAAAAAAAAATACATTTTTTTATGATTCTATTAGGGACAATGACCATTCACGTACTTTTTAGGAATAAATTGGGTTTTTGTGTTTCAGATGAGCCAAACATGAGAAATCTTGTCTGCCAGAGAAAAAACGCATCTCATTTACCCAGCTAATTCTCCGGCAGATGTCATCAAAAATTTCCGAAACAATTTGTTTATACACTCCACGATATACCTTATGATATGGGAAAAGGTTCTACTGTAAAACAAAAATTTCTATAAAGAAACAATGTCAAAAAAAAAAACAAAACTGGTCAGATTACCCTACTGATCCCTTAAACTAAGATTAATTGGACCTTGTTTCACCATCAAAAATTTCAAGTTCAGTCCATCTTTATAAGAAGGTTTGATTTCACACCAAAGACAATTTTTCTAAACTTTCAAAAAGTGTACAACGTAGTAAAATCACTATTTTAGCTTAAAATTTCAACAAATAATTATTCTCGCGATGTAAATATTGCCTAAAAATATTTTTTCTTCTAGTAAAACTTCCAAATTTCAGTGGTTTTTGTATTTATCGAACTTTGCAGCTGCGTTATTGCTTAGCAACACATGAGCTTTTCCAACATCGTGTAATAAGCGTTTATATTATTTTTTATAGTAGAGACTGAAAATACCACCCAAAGAGAGAAATGATTTCGAGCTGACAGTCCTTAGTCGAATAAAATAGATTATGTCGACCCGGTTTTCAAAGAAACTTTATGTTTCAAATTTGAGGATTTATCGTTTTAATTAATCAAATCTCCACAAAGTACTACTTCATTTCCTTAACTAGGTTGCCCTTAGAGATAATCAGCTGATCTGCTTTAAGATTTATAATATTGCTTACAGCGATTTTAAAAGTTTCTCCATATGTTTTGCAGTATATAACCCTCATTTCTCTCTTACCAATTCTTTCGTCGATGAAACTCTCATGAGTTTGGATGCAGCATAGCCGCAGCATTATGATATGGCCCGATATGTCTTCATAAGTCAGTGTGACGTGACTGAGTACCAGTTCCTCCTGTTTCCTCAATTTCGACACATTTTTAAAAAATAGTTGGGGAAATTACATACAGTATATACACATGGCCGTTAGATGACACTAAATTCAATTATTATGCAATCAACATATTTATGATATATTAACCAAAAGATAGTTCACAAGACTTCAATAAAAATGTGTGAAATAAACTGCGCTCTGTTCACTAATACGCGATTACATAAGCTATACACCCTATTAGGGATGACCGCGTTCAGTGATCTCCTTTATCAGCCGAGCATTCAACCATAAAACACTGCAACCGCTGCAAACTACATCATAGCCAATTATAGACGATTATGCATACATTAAAAATATATACCTACATGGGATTTTATGAAATTCCAATTGCTGAAGTCAGCGGTCAATTAATACCTTATTCATATATGTATTCATATAAATCGCATATATTGTATATGTGTGTACATAAATTACACTGAATTAATAAGAAAATAAATTAAGAGCCTTCTTAAGACTTTCGAGTGACCCCGAATAATGTCGGTATATTTTTATTACACATACATACATATATCTAATAATGTGAATATATTTTCCGTCATCTAAAATTTTCTTCTTCTTGTGAAAGACATTTTCCAAACTCTTAATGGACTCGTTCCTAAACCCTTCACGAACTTTGAGGTGTTCCCAGTATTTCACACAAAATCGAAGAAACAGACTGAACAAATATTATAACGGCTGATCCAAGTAGAAGTGCTTTTTTCAATAGCTTTTTTTTACCGACCACGCGTGAGTCGTGTCAAGTTGTCATGGTATTTTTATCCAGTATTGCTTGGCATTACATCATTTACAGATTTACGCCTGAACAACGTTTACAAGCCGTTCAATTTATTAAAAAAAAAAGCGTTCTGTAAATAATGTGTTTCGCGCGTTTCGCTCAACTTATGGTTAACATAATCCATTTTGAGAGCCAGTATTCATTATTGGATAATATTTGACCGAATAGACGACGCCTAGCCGTAGCTGAGAGTGTGGAACGATTTTGCGTACTTTACGTCGAGGTCTTAAATTGGAAGCATACAAAGTACAGCTTACGCAAGAACTGAAGCCGCCCGACCTTCCCAAGCGACGTCGCTTCGCTTTATGGGCTCTTGAAAAGTTTCAAGAAGATACCATGTTTCTAGCACATTTTTATTCAGTGATAAGATTCATTTCTGACTCAATGGGTACGTAACAAGCTAAAATTCCGCATTTGGGACGAAGAGCAACCTGAGATTCAAGGGCAGTGTTTTCAACCAATAAAACAACGGTTTCGTGTGGTTTGTGGCCCGGTGGATTCATCAATCCGTATTTCTTCGCGCCATAATAACCGGCCATTAGATGTATGAAATTGAAGCTTCTGATCTTGGCGATGTTTAGTTTCAGCAAGACAATTCTCACACATCGCATCATTAAATGGATTTATTGAGAGAATACTTCAGCGAGAAGAAAATTTCACGTTTTGTGCCGGTCGATTGGTCACCAAGATCGTATGAGCTCCAAAAATATAACTTACAATGCAATTGATTGTTTCAAAATGAGTCACACTACTGAATATAATAATTCGAATTTTTTTAACCTACTAGACATAGTTATTGTTCGAAAATGAGTTTTGGAATAATAATTCCAGCAACATTAAGTGTAAGAACTTGTAATTTTGCAATATTCTATATTATAAAACTAGTCTGTTCACAGGATATCGTTCGGATCGGCTGACAATAACATGTACATAGCTATTATACAAGTGGTTTTCGAAAACGAGTTTCCTTAAACAAAGCAATAAGATTTCACAAATTTGATACACAAGTTCAGATTACCCTTATGCAACGCATTGCGCGCTGCCATAAAAGTTGTGAGTTGCAAAAATTGCATCGTAAATATTTAATTGCAAAAGCACTTAATCATACCTATAAATATGTATTTCAAATACAACACACTGATTAGGCACACATGTGCATAAATTTACATAAATACTTACAAACATTTTTTTATTTAATTTTCCTTTTTTTCGTTTTTTTGCGCACACTGTATGCGCCACATATTGAACGTTTTGACTTTGGATCAATCAAAGGCTTTACATGTCCGCAATACAAATGACTTGATTTTATTGTTAAATTTGTTTTAGTTGTTGTATTTAATGACTCTGTTGTTACGTTTTCATCAAATTGCTGTTGTTGTTGCGTTTACTAATATATTCCTACCATTCGGGCTATATAGAACAAATTGTGATCTCATCTGAACGCGTCCGAGAGATCGTGCTATGCTTTCAAAATTTTATGCAAATTACGGTTATTTTCTTATAAAATCACAGGCGCATATCAAATCAGAGTGCTTGAAATGCGGCGCTAGACTATGTTGCCATATATATAAATATTTAGATGGACTTATGCGATGATTCGCACGTAGCAGCCGATTTCCGAATGAGCGGATTTCAAGTCCAAACTCATTGAATATTGATAAGCTGCGCCAATGTGTGATCTTTTCTCGAGTTTATTCAAACATTTTTTTGGTTTTTCCTTTTTTCCTTTTTTTAAACATACGTATGTACATGCACATGTGTAGATAATCAATGAATGGCCTACAGTTTGCTCACGGTAAGCATACACAATTATTATTTTGATTCCAATCAATCGCAAATAGACGGAAGTTTGACATGCCGAGGCATTACTGACATACATACATGCACACACACATTTACTTCCATGCTATATAATTTTTTAATTCATGGAACAAAATTAGCTGAAAAATGCCAATGATATCTTTCCTAAGACAGCACCTAAAACAGCACCGAACTTATAATATCCTTCACAAGTACAAAATATTCTTGACACGAACTTGATTCTGATCGTTCTCTTTGTATGGAAGCTATATATTATAGTGGTCCAATCTGAAAGATTTCTGCGGATATTGCATTACACAATAACCCATTTGATATTATATAAACAGCTATCAAGTCGGATTACGGCCAATATTTTATGACGAACAAGTAAGGAAGGGCTAAGTTCGGGTGTCACCGAACATTTTATACTCTCGCATGATAAAGTGATAATCGAGATTTCAGGCGTGGTTGTGAACCGATTTCACCCATATTTGGTACATGTCATCACGGTGGTATTATATACCGAATTTCATTGAAATCGGTTGAGTACTTCCTGAGATATGGTTTTTGGTCCATAAGTGGGCGACGCCACGCCCATTTTCAATTTAAAAAAAACCTGGATGCAGCTTCTTTCTGACATTTCTTCCGTAAAATTTAGTGTTTCTGACGTCTTATGTTAGTCGGTTAACGCACTTTTAGTGATTTTCAGCATAACATTTGTATAGGATGTGGGCGTGTCATTGTCCAACTTCTTCCATTTTTGAACTATATATGGAAATGCCTAAACGAAACGACTCTATACCTGTCTCTTATACACATCTAGATGTGTATAAGAGACAGCTTCTATACAGCTTGGTTGACATAGCTATAGCAGTTTTCGAGATATGTACAAAAAAGTTAGTAGGGGCCGGGGCCACGCCCACTTTTCCAAAAAAATTACGTCCAAATATGCCCCTCCCTAGTGCGATCCTTTGTGCCAAATTYCATTTTAATATCTCTATTTATTGCTTAGTTATGACATTTTATAGGTTTTCGGTTTCCGCCATTTTGTGGGCGTGGTAGTGGGCCGATTTTGCCCATCTTCGAACTTAACCTTCTTATGGAGCCAAGAAATACGTGTACCAAGTTTCATCATGATATCTCAATTTTTACTCAAGTTACAGCTTGAACGGACGGACGGACAGACGGACGGACGGACAGACAGACATCCGGATTTCAACTCTACTCGTCACCCTGATCACTTTGGTGTATATAACCCTATATCTGCCTCTTTTAGTTATAGGACTTACAAACAACCGTGAACAAAACTATAATACTCTCTTTAACAACTTTGAGCGAGAGTATAAAAATGTGTACGTGCAGGGTTTTATGGACATAAAAATAACTCCATAGGTCCCGCAATCACTAGACATTAAACCTATACAAAATATCTGGAACCTTTTGGAAAATCGTATTCGAAAACATCGAATTTCATCAAAATAAGGTAAAAAAAGCTAAATCATGGACTTAGTGGGTCAAAATATCCGGAAATAACACTAGAAATTGAGTGGGAAGCATACATCGATGTCTAGGGACAATAATAGCAACAAATTGTAGACCAAAACCTGCTAAAACTTATGTACTTACTGTTGAATTATATAAATAATCATCAGTGTACGTAAACTTTTTTATATAAATTATGATCATTTTAAGGTTTAGCACTAATTTTTTTTATTTGTTTAAAAAAAATATATATATTTTGATATGCTATATTTAATGGATAGAAATGGATAGAAAAACCTCAAAATTTATTAGCTTTAAAACAAATAAACGTGTCGTAATTTACTAGAACTATATAGGTGTTTGTAAACTTTATTGGTCCACTGTAAATACTTATGTATATAAAGGTAAATAAAAACATGTATATATTTCTGTATACAGAAACATAAATACACATGCAAATTTATAAATAATAGTACATTTAATGCCGCACAACTCAATTCTTGGAAATTGCGGAATTCGCTGTGAGCGATAGCGCCACCACAAGCTCATAAAAAATCATAAAAAAATAAAAAACACGCTAAAATAAAAAGCAATAGTCACACACATAATTTCTGAGTTATGGGTCAAAAATTATTATTTTGTTTTTGCTTAATCAATTACGGATATTGTAAAAATTTCGCAGATTTTCTATATAAAGAAACCAGCGGCATCCTTATAGGTTAGAGGTTTTTGCAACTCTGCAGTTGCACATTATCACTAGAAAATTATTCAAAAAAAATTTGTCAAGTTTGGCATATTAGGAAAAATCCAATTCATAGAAAGCGTAGAAAAGCGAGAGAAGTGAGACAATAGAAACACTCGGACTGTGCAGTGAAAATAGCTTAAAAATTATCTCTTATAATAAATTAAATTGCAATGTCAAATCGTGCTTAATCCCCATACATCGAACTGAGTATTGATAACAATGTATATGTTATATAACAAAGTTGTTTTTATGTAATAATATGTTGTTTTATTATTTTAAAACAATTGTTTTATAAGTGACCTTTTGAGTGGTATATTTTTCTTTATACATCGATTGAAGGTATACAAAAAGTTGTGATCCCTGCCTCGCTCTCAAATGAATCAAGTTTGTTTATATCAGTTAATGTTTTTTAAGTCTATGCTTTCGATTTTAGCTGCAACTTGTTGCAACTTTCTTTATTATTAATTTTATTATACCAGACATGCGATTTTGTGTGTGTTATTTTTTGTAATTTTTTGTGTTTACGTGTATGTATTATATATTCGTGAGTATTTTATTGTCTTTATATTTATACACTCGCAACAAAGTTGCTAAGGAGAGTAGTTTTGTTCACATAACGGTTGTTTGTAAGTCCTAAAACTAAAAGAGTCAGATATAGGTTTATATATACCAAAGTGATCAGGGTGACGAGTAGAGTTGAAATCCGGATGTCTGTCTGTCCGTCCGTCCGCGCAAGCTGTAAYTTGAGTAAAATTGAGATAACATGAGGAAACTTGGTACTCGTATTTCTTGGCTCCATAAGAAGGTTAAGTTCGAAGATGGGCAAAATCGGCCCACTGCCGCGCCCACAAAATGGCGAAAACCGAAAACCTATAAAGTATCATAACTAAGCCATAAATAAAGATATTAAAAATTGGCACAAAGCATCGCATTAGGGAGGGGCATATTTGGACGTAATTTTTTGGAAAAGTGGGCGTGGCCCCGCCCCCTACTAACTTTTTTGTACATATCTCGAAAACTACTATAGCTATGTCAACCAAACTGTATACAGTCGTTTCCTTCAGGCATTTTCATATATAGTTCAAAAATGGAAGAAATCGGATAATATTCACGCACACCTACCATACAAAGGTTATGTTGAAAATCACTAAAAGTGAGTTAACTGACTAACAAAAAACGTCAGAAACACTAAATTTTACGGAAGAAATGTCAGAAGGAAGCTGCATCCAGGCTTTTTTTAAAAATTAAAAGTGGGCGTGGCGTCACCCACTTATGGACCAGAAACCAGATCTCAGGAAGTACTCAACCGATTTCAATGGAATTCGGTATATAATATTTTCTTAACACCCTGATGACATGTACCAAATATGGGTGAAATCGGTTCACAACCACGCCTTCTTCCAATATAACGAAATTTTGAATTCCATCTGATGCCTTCTCTGTATAATATATACATTAGGAACCAATTATGATAGCGGAATAAAACTTTACGCAAATACGGTATTTGAGCTGAGGTATCCCTTGTGGAAAAATTGTCGTGATTGGACTATAACTTTTCAATACAATTAAAATAAATGAAAATACAATTCAATACTCAAAGTACACAAATTGATTTAATCTAATTAATTTTACAGAAAAAAAAAAAAAAAATGTAAATGACGGATAATGAAATCTAGATTATCACTTTATTATGCGAGAGTATAACATGTTCGGTGATACCCGAACTTAGCCCTTCCTTACTTGTTTTAATTTTACTTTTACCCCAAAACGTAATTATTTTTAACCCAGTCGCTCCCCACATAACATAGGAGCAGTGCAAGTATTTCAGCAAATTAATTTTTAAAAGAAAAATATATATAAATATAGATATTTTCTTTCGTAACAAATAAATGAGACTGGTCTATTTTGTTTATCGTTTGTTGATTTACAGATTTTCAGCTTTGCAATAATTAAGCGACATTTTGAAGGTGATAAAAATCCAATGAGGAGCGAATTCTTATTCTCGAGTGACAGTAATGACCACACTTTGTTGTATTTTTATTACTGAAGCGTATAAAATCCATAAATTTTGCGCTGTTTTGGCATGCTTTTCGTGTGTTTTTGCTTTCTTTAATATTTTTATATTTTTTTATATGGACACATATGTATTTGAATGATAATGTATTGAAAAAATGCGTCTAAAAATCTGGTGATGATGAAAGTTTCTTCAAAAATTCGCAAAACGATTTCTCTCTCTCTCTCTTCCTCTATAACACAACAGCATTAAGAAAGTCTCGTAAAGTCGAGAGCTGCCAGATTTTATCAATATACGTGGCTACCTCACAACAAACATAGTTCCTTAGTTAATATATAATTTCAAAGTCGGCCTATGTTAAAAATTATTTTTGGAGTATTACATTGCCGTAATATTGCTTTCGAAGCTTTTAATACTTCAGACATATACGCTCAGAATAACTCAGCAATAAGAGGGATAGAGCATGTCAAAAGCTCACCCTCAAAACAAGTATGTTCCGAAATGATACGCAAAATAATTTTGTTTTTCTGTAGTATTTTCCTAACCTTACTAAACTTAGCTGGTGCACTTACAAAAACAATCTTAATAATCTTTACAAAAGCAGTTTCCTTAAGACAGAAATGAATCAAAAACTTTGTTAGGTTTTGTGCAACTGAACCACTAAATGACCTAAGTTGGAAGTACATTTTTCGAAACTACCCAATTTTTTACAATACAAAACGTAAACACTTAAAATTTTGTAAATCCCAGACGTGTGTAACCACTTAAGTTCGGAATCCGACTAAATGCATCGACATATCTTTAATTCACTTGCAAACTCTTCTCCATACCATGTGTGGACTAAGATCAAGCCAAATATGGGCCTAGGCCCCTGTGTTCGTACAACAACTTAATGGTCCAAAGAGCTCTTAACCACGAGTTTTTTGATGCAGCAGTTGCCATTGTAATATGTAGTGGGAAACTCGTTCATTTCAAGTTATGTAAGTCTTGCATGTACCATTCCTTGCATCCCTATTGCCAACATACAAATGCATAGAAATATATTCAACAACCGTCGCACCCATTTTAACGCTTCGCATTGTCATTTGTCTTGCCGTTGTAATAGCTGTGTACCCAGTACCAGTGGTTTTATTGCTCCACACCATTTCTAGCCTTCCGCGCCCTCTCGCTATTCCGGATGCCTTTACAAACGTCATTTTGCAATGCAAAATGTCAAAGCAACGTCTTGAAAATCGCATTTTATTTAACGACAAACGACAATAAACGCCGACGAACAACGGACGCGGACGACGGCCAACAAAAAGCTACCAGCAGGCAGCTCAGAGGCGACGTGTGTCTTATGGAGAGCGACCAACCCACCCGTGCAACAGTGGCAACGAACTGCAGTGGCCATGCAATTTGCTGCAACTTGCAATTGTTGCTACCGCCAGTCGGTCGGTCGGTGCGACTGGTGGCGACTACTGATCGGTGAGCAGTGGAGGTGGCTGGTGGCGGCGCACGCCCACGTTCGGCATCATTTTCGCTGCTTCGTCACATTTATTTGGACAATATCAACGAAGTAATATACGTATATCCATGCATATCTACTTTTATGAATCGTAATATTTGTTAGCCACGAAATATTTGTATGACCATGTTTGTAAGAGGAAATGAAAAATTGTTTTATAACAACGGTAAAATGCAAAAATATGTTTAATTCATAAATTTAACAAATAATTGGGAGTGTCTCTCGTATGTTGTTTGTTGTTATCGTTGTTATTTTATTCGTATGTCTGTTTAGCTAAAGCATCGCCTCCGCGTTTAGCTGTTGCTTCCAAATGAATTTTATGTGAGAATTTATTTTTTGCTTTAAATTTTTTTGTTTTGTCGGATTTTTATGGGAAATACTAAAATATTGCAATAGAAGGTGTACATACATATTTATAAATAATAATAGTATTTTGACTTTTGTTAGACCCTTCTAATCCAGAGTGAAATGCAAGGAGCTTCTTTAAGTTAATATTCAAATTGCCGCAGTTTTAAGAGTTCTAATCGGACTAAACATTTTGACACCAACTTTTAGCGTTGTTTGAAGAAAGGTGAGAGGAAAAAATCGCGACACTCTTTTCTCGCGTGTCTAGCTTTCATCTAAAGCATCCTTTCACACTTTCGGTGAATCAGACTATTGGGGTCAATATGGCCAATATTTAAGTTTTTGATAGGGTCAAAGTGCTTCATCGATTCGAGGTTTTTGACATCACACAACATAGCTCGTGGTCTGTGGGGACCGTGATCTGTTTCCATGCGTAACCGAATATTTTCCTTATATATGTATATATAATGGATCACAAACAAGTTCTTTAAGTTAAGAGATTTTTAAAAATTATTATTTTTTTAATAACCTCTTCATTCGTTCTTACTCCGACCGCCTCTATTAAAAAATCAGTGGACCTACTTTGTGATAAACCTTAGTCTACACATGTACATATTATTCCTTCGCTTTGAAAGGTGGCGAAGCTGTCAAAAACCTGATTTATGTCTGGAAGCAAAAGAAAGGAAAAGTATTTCAAGCCTTTCCAAACCTTTTTTTATTAAATTTCGTAACCACTTGTCCTTACATACAAACGCAAAAAGTCTCTAATCGATGAGCTTTCTAAAATACTTGTAATATTGCAGCTATTTAAATATCTGTGGACCATCAGATGCAGAGCAGTTCCTGTAAGTAGTGAAATTATATCCGATTATATTAGGCGGTATCTCGACGTAAGTAAAATGCGCCAAGTCGTCCCATACGTCAGTCCGAGTTGCTGCTAATGGTGCCGAATCGACTCTTCACGGTCTTCGTGCACACTCTCAGGTACGGCTTGTCAGCTCAGGAAAAAACTAGGTGATAATAAATGAAATGCTGTAAAAATATATTAACATAAATATAAAAACAACTTCGCTAAAATGAAGGCAGAAAAGTTAAAAACAATGTAGTTTCAAATATTCGTTGCTGACCCGCACTTCACGATTTTATTGTAGATTTTAAAAATGTCTTTGCCAACAAAAAATTTTACTTTTTTTTTTAATTTTTTACCGTTTCACCAGTGCGCGCCAGTTGTTGTTGCACTGTTGCTCATTAATCATCTGCCTTATTTTCTAAGCGCTGACATGCTAATTAGCAATTTATCAAAATCAAGTATTCAGCGTTGACGGACTCATAAACTTATTATTGAATAATTGCGTTTGTTGTATAAAGTATTGCCAGACTATCTTCAGTTTTTTTTTTACTAAATTATCGTTTTAATTGCACTTTCTGTCCGAGTCACTCCACATAATTCCTTTGGACTTGGCAGCGCGCATTTCCCCACCTTTTCTACTCGTGGCCACATGCCTATTCGCACACCCGTCTTTCCACGGATTGGTATAGGCGTGTTGAGGAGTTTTATTTGCCCCTTTAGGCTAGAAAATACGGCATGTTTGGCTCCATGTTTGAGCACTTATTTTACTATTATTATTTTCGACTTGCGTGACTGTATGTGTGCAGCTTCTCTCACCTGATGAGTTCATTAATCACTTTTTATATTTCGCATTTCATTTTCATGCTTCATAATCAAATGACAGTGCGGCGAAAGCAATGAAAATAAGTTGGAAATGGAGAAATAGGTGAATAACAATAAAAGCAACAATAGTAAAATACCAAAACACGCCAAGTAACAGCAACAGCAACGGCAGTGGTGCAGCCAATGAGTTATATTAGGTTTTAGGAAAATTGCTTTTGATTACCATGGCTCCTGTTTTTTGTTGTAGTTGCTATTGTTTGTGTTTTTACTAGCATTCGAAAATGACTAACGAATAGCCAGCAGGCCGTAGCCCGCATGGCGTCAGAGTCAGCGGGGGCAAAGTGGCGGCGCATGGAATGGCTCGAACCCGTGACGTTTCATCAAGCGGAGCCAAGCAACGAGCACCGTTTGCATGGCGAAAAGCTTTATAACTACATATTTGAGCGATGTGCAGTCACAGTTGCCATACTGTTATTATTGCTATTAGTTCATTGCATCCATATTGTGCTGCCATTCCCTAACAATCTAATGATTTTATTTCTATTCCAAATCCATAATTGCTCCATATTAGCTTTTTCGTACTTGAAAACTCGTATGTCTTTCCAAAAATGCGCACATCGTCAGATTTTACCTGCTGGACTATGTTCTGGGCGGCTTGAAGCATTCCAGAACTAGAAGGACTATCCATCTATATCCGAACCTTTTACTCCTACTATCACCTCTAGGCTTTCCCTGCCTTCATATTTGCATGACAGTTGGTTTCGGAAATTATTGACAACTATTATTGATTAAGTACAAAAGCGCGTCAAATGTTTGAATGATTTTATGACTGACATTTCTTAATAAATTTTAAGAAAAAAATATGTTTCTCTTGCCATTGTTCACCGGCCAATTGTCCAATTAATTATTCCGAACAGCAAGTGAAACAATGAACCAAAATACAAACACTAAACATAAAATAAAAGCACACACCAAATCAATTCCCTCCACAACAAAACGTACACTTTTTTAATAAATCAAAAATTAATAATTATGACTTTGCCAACAGCGGAAGCGGGCATAATTCCATATATTTCCGCTGTTCGTGAATTGATTTTGTTGTCGCTTCTTCCCCAAGTGCTTCGCTCTGCTACTTTCAGCACACTTCCACTTTAGATAGTTATTAAAAATTCGTATTTGATTTACTAGCTTTTTATTATCGTCTTCTTCATGTATTTGAAAGTATACCGCTACTTGTTAGCATATTTCTAATCGAATTAGTGGCAGTCGTAATATTTATGTTTATTGTTTTCACGAGAATTAATTCTTGTAAAAATATTCGTTTAATTTCCGGTTATTTTTTAATGTCTTCAATACATAATTATTATTTGTTCATATACATTCATTTTCAGCTTTACGGCATTTTTTTGTCTTGTGAGCGGTTTTTTTCGTTTTGAGTGCCTCAGTTTCCTGAGAAAACGCACATTGCGTGCCCATCATCATTTGTCAATCCAATTAAAATCATATGTGCGTGTGTGAATCGTAATCAATTAAAGTGTTTCCAAGTTGAATCTATTAAATATTGCATGATTGCTTAACTACGGTTTCTGATGAAATAATTCTTCAACGTCGTGAGGTCCATACAAAGTGGCTGATGGATTAAGACTAGCAAAATTGTTGTGAAACGATGTGGGCTCTGAGCTCTGAAGAATGTTGATTAAGTTACCAAATGAAGCTATGTTGTTCGACCTTCTAATAATTTTAGTTTTAAATTGTTTTATCCTTAACAAGAGATGGTCTTAATAACGCGGTGCACTACAAAAATCTGTAACTTTGTCTTCACAAATGCAAGAACTCTCTCTGATTTTATAAGTTCTCCATAGAAATTCACTAAACCTCTTCCAGAGTTCACCAGAACATCGCCTTTTAATAGTTCAATAGTTAAAGTTAAAAACGCGCTTAGATAAGCAAAACAAATCGCAAATTTAGATTTATAATATTAGAAATGTCGAAAAATCTAAAACCTGACCTTCAATTTTAGACACCTCACGCTTCGCCTTTTTGTTAACGTTCTCTATAATCCATCCAATTTCTTGGTATTAGGTAACTTTAAGCAGAGTTTGGTTTATTCGTTTCATTCAGGCTGAAACAATTGCCACATTTGTTAGAAATATATTACCAAAATTGATGTCTTAAGGACCTGTTAAACACCAATTCCAGCTCCCTTATAACATTTGAGATCACAATATGCTTTCATCACCTTCAGTTTACTACATGGTTTTTGTTTGGGAGCTCGTTGGAAATCCTATTGTTTATCGAATTAATTGAAATATCTAGATAAGATGAGTTTGAATTATATAAATTTGAGCATCCATTGCTGAGGTTGAACTCGACAAAATCTCTGCCGAAATATATATTTAAATTTGTTATATAACATAAAAAATAAAACAATGCGTTTTTT